>NC_057880.1:14375830-14675908 GCF_019740435.1 Gambusia affinis
GGAGGAATTATTTATCGCCTGATGCTTGTCTTTCCAAACGAGTGTAAATTTTCTTACCAGCAAAGTGATTGAGCGTGAAAGCTTATGTGTTAAGAGTAGATGAATATTTAGTTTGCCTAATGTGTATGTGCAATCATTTGTTTTTGTCGGAGCCATTGTACCCCGACAGTGATCTATTCTGTAAACGCTGGTTTGGCTGCACCAAGAATCAACGTTTTACTGTGTGTGGACATGTGTTTGTGTATGTGTGCGCTTTCCAAGTGGCCGTAAATCTCCAGACTGACTTGTTGGTTCAGTAGGGAAACGACAGGTTTGGGACACCCTGATAGCCTACACAGATGGCTAAAGAAATGTTGCCCACACAAGGCCTTTTACTCCACCTATTAATTTATTCATTTTCCACGGCAGATGAGACACCGGAGGCCGTTGTGATTGTGATTGTTTCCCAGTGCTAATTGCCATTGAGAGACGGTTATTTGTTTCTCCACTCCTTTCTGCTCACCCGTACTTTCCCAGACCCCCTGTGGCCTGCTATTTTTTCTCCAGGTTTATGTTGTTGTACATTTGTTTGTCCTGCAGTCACACCTGAGCCTGTGATTTATGCAGCCTCTTAATCATTTGTCTAGAAATGAAACAGTATCTTAACGTTTTGTGGATGGATAATTGTCACAACTACACAGTTGAACGTTTTAGTTTTGACTTATATACGTTGCAGGTTTGGGTGTAATTCTGTGTATGAGCAGTAGGATTTTCTTTATCTGGCACTAAATTTATCTGTCCTGTCTTTAATAATAGTTTGACTCTGTAGTGTCTTAAAGAGAGCCAAGATTAGTTGAACATGTTGGCCTGAAAATGTTGCAATATTTTTATTAACTAAAAATTTGTTATTTGTGATACATAAAAACTAATACATATTTTTTAAATCATATCTTTTGTTATATTCTTCACCAATGGAGGTCGCCATTTTTTCAAATGCACAATACATGCTCGATTGATGATGTTTTAGTCGGTTCTGTACTAAAGTCTACAAAGTAAGCCGTACTTAAAAATAAAAGTGAGGCGAGTCTTGATTGCTTCCCTCATTCATCTGAAACAAACTCAAAATATAAAAAAGTTTGACTTTTTTCACTCATTTCAGAAAGTGAACCTCATAATTGATTCATTGTTTATACAGTGAAATATTTCTAACTTTTCATTTCTGTAGACAGATTTTACATTTTTAACCCAACAAACTGTCAACTGTTTTTCTTCTGAGTACCAGCCAGTACCAAGTAGTTCTAAAATTCAGTTTGTGAAATGTTTAGTTGACCAACCTAAAAGCCCTTAAGTACTTGGATTCTTGCTTTCTTTGGTACTCCTGTGTGTGTGTTGCCGATATTACAATAGATGAAGTATGTTTGGCGACACCATTGCAGCCATTTCATTTGCTGTTCGAACAAAGTATTAATTTGGTTAATAGAAATGTTAAAATGGTTTGACATAGTGTCACCTAAAACATGCATAATTTGATTAGTTTTTTACAAACACATATCTGAAACAATTTTCAAATCTATAGATTTTACTCAACTCATGTTTATTTGTTTATTGTTTTCATTTGGATTGCCTTTACCCATTACTGTGGCAATGACTACTTGTTGTCTACATCATACAGTAATCATTATTTATTTAAGAAAATAATTAAACAGGGCTTCTTATAAGCTCTTGCCTTTTGTTATCTTTGTAGATGAAGGAATGGAGGGTTGGAATTAGGTTTGGAAAAATAGTTTGAAGGAAGGTTAGAAGAATGCTTTCAAGTAAAGTTGGAATTAGGGTTTAATTCCAGCCCTCATTACCTTTGCAAACAGTGTTCTGTGTGAATTTCTATCAGTTTTTGGCTTGGATTTTTGCATAGACTGAAAGTTTTCTGTCCTCCTCTACCTTTTTTTTCTCCATTTGCGTTTTGCATGCTTCTACTTTGTTACATTTCCACAAACACAATCGCATCTGCAAGTTTCACTCAAAATATTCAGCTTAGAACATTCACTCTGCAGGAAATGCAAATTTTTCTGCTTTAAATAGTTTCTCAAACAATACAATGCAACTCAGACAATAACCTTTGTGTGATAGAGGAAGGGATAAATTAACAAAACAACATTAATAGACAGAGGACATATTATGTCTGGGTAAATTTATCCCTTTACCCAGGAATAAATTATTCTGCACAAGACTTTTATATTACAAATCCAAAATGAAATCTGTGAAGAGCAGAGATCTAATGTCTTTTAAGTAGCAGCTCAGCTCTGGCACATTAATGCACTACGGATGAAAAGAAAAATCCAGTTTCTTACACATATTATTTAGCCTTTTAAAGAATACTGCACAGACAATAATATGTGTAAACACACAGTCAAATGATTGCACAACTAATAGCTACAGCATCGTTGTCGGAGAGGAAGGCAGGCTGCAATTTAGAGCAGAGCTTCATGTGTGGCCATTGTTGAAATTTCTCCTCCACTTTCCTCATCCTGCCGTTCTCCAGACAGGTGGTCTTGTGGTTCAGACCAGAGGGATGTTGGCTTAATGTTTAATGCTGTTTTAATGGTACCTTGTGTTGTGGTTATAGAGGCCTGCTGTAACTAATAGAAATTCTTTGGACTCTGCAGAGGGTTATATAATGGCCTTTTCCCATTGAAGTAGACTGGGCAAACACAATTGCCATGCATATGAATGTTGTGAGGGTGTTCAATCACTTATTGCCACAAAAACGTGTTTGACAGCATAGTTTTATATCTAAATAGACTTTTAGTTTAGCTTGACTACATATGACTTGTTTATGTGGACTGTGGTTAATGTCAATTAAACATTATCTTCTGTAATAGTAATGTTATTTCTCAATAAGAGATCCCAGATTTTTTTATTTTCTTACCCTAGAGTCAAAGTTACTTCTTTCACACAATCCATTTTTCTGATTATTGAATATTTGTGCTTTCATAAGCTATAAGCTAATAAAGATAATTACATTAACGGGTAGAGATTACTTTAAAAGGATCAACATTTTATTGCCACTGGTTTCAGGGCTGGTAAGAGTAGTGAAACCACACCGTAAATTTAATTTACGAGACATACTTTTAAGCTCCATTAGCTCATTTCCCAAAAGAACTTTATCACACAAGCAAAATATTTTCTCAGATATTGAAGCAAGCAATTTTAAGCTGATCACACCCATCTCTCTGGGTTTTCAAGCAAGTCCTGGAATGTCCAGTGTAATAAAATGTGTGACCAACGGTGTGAACGGTGTGTGTGCGTGCACGCGTGTGTGTATGTGTGTATGCAGGCAGGTGATAGACATCCGCTATTCAGCTGTGAAAAGGTGCTGCTTATCAGCACACTGCAATGAAAACAGACAATGTGGCCTTTATTCTAGATCCTGTGGGAATGTGGGTGAAGTGATTTTTTTTTTTATGCGTTCATTTTTTTTAAAGTATTGCTTTTAATACAGTCCAACAGTGTTAAATAGGATGTTTATGTCTGTATTCAGCAGATTGCTCAGTCAAGATTCCTCTGGAAGAAAGCAAGTAAACTGTAGCACTTGGAGCTTTTGAGCATGGGTGTGTGTGTGTGCGTGTGTGTGTGTGTGTTTTCGTGAGTTTGCAAGTCGATCATCGGGCCCTTATTAACAACACAAGTGACCTTTGAGGAAGTGTTGATTGGTGTCTTTGGGACTTTGCCAAGTTCCCTCCTTTTTTTTTGACCTTCCATTTAACTCCAAATATAAACACTGCTTATGATTTTCAGGGTTCCTACATAGTTTTGAAGAGTCTGGGAAAAATTGGAATAAAGAAAATGAAGTTCTATATGGAAAAGTGTTTTATTTTGCACTTTTTTGTGTTAATTTTTCTGAAGAATATACCTATAATGCTTGTTAAATGCAATGGTTTTAAGTTGATTTATATTTAACTTCATTCTTCAGTTTTGAGTTACCCCATCACATATTGGTTTTACCCATCAGTAGTTTGTTTTTTTTATTTGACTTACTGTCATCTAGACAGATTTAAATTCAGTTAAAGATTGATCAAATGCCACATCATATATATATATAATATTTTTTGACTTATTGACAAATGCAAGAGTTAAAGATTTGTATATAAAGTTGGTCTGTGTTAGTCGGGATACCAGAAATTGGAAGCCAATTTTTTGATTGTATTGTTTTTTAATTTGTAAATATATAAGTTAGAAAATCTAGAAAATTTGAGCCTGAAAAAATGTGAAAGTTCAAATATTTTAAATATTTTACTGTCTGGGTCCTCTAGATTTTTCTCAGTGTCTGCTAACATTTGCAGAGTGCTCTCTTGCCCTCTGGTATGTGACGTTCCAGCAAATGTTTAATTGCACATAGAATTTTGAGTTTCTAAGAAACCCGCCTCTGTCCACCTCATGTAAACCCATTATGCCGGTCCCTTCCTGTTTCTGTGATGCCTCAGTCTGGAGCTCAAGGCTCTATCTCTGCAATCACTTGGAAACACATCACTGCTGCACCGACATTCAAGCTTCAAGCGGCCTCCAAATGTTTGCACTGTCGGGAGAAATATGAGTGCAGGATATTAAACATTTTAAAGCAACAGAGTTAGCACACTGATGACAATTTGGCTCTGAAAAAAGTTTTTTATTTTTTTAAATAATGTTGGTCAGATACGTTGAAGCCTGCTGTCGTTCCACAATTTTCCATTTTTTTATGAAAGTGGCCATAGTAAGCATTTTATCATGTTATGTTATTAATAGTGTGTCATAATAGTAAGATTTCTCCAATCATCAAAGTTTGAACAATGTTGATTATATGAAAGCTCTGGGCCTACAATTTGATTTTTGATGGAGTTTTCCTGCTTTCTTTTTTTAATTACCCTGCTGTTAAGCTGTGTTGACATCATTGATTATTTCTTCAGGTGGTTTTGCTGCAGGCAGTAAGTATAACTTTTTTTAAATTCCAAAATAGTCCTTCATAGTAACTATTTGCATACAGCTTGTTTTTTACAAGTCTTATTCCATTGTTTTGTTTTACAGTGAACAAGTAATAAATGGGAATACGTCCAACAGTAGATTGGATCTGTGCGGATCCAATCTACTATTTAGGGCCATGAATACAGTTAAGCCCAAATTTATTCACATCGTTGGCAGATATAGATTTAAAAATATTTTCATTCAACCTATGATGTTGTACTTCAAAGAAAACAAAACAAGTGGCTTTTTAAAGATAATAAAACGATATTAAAGGAGTATTCATTTAGATTTTTTTAATGTTGAAATATTTTAGTATGCCCCTTTCTGAAAGGGCATGCTAAACTGATTTATACTTCTCCCAATAATCAATCCTTTTTGACAATTTGCCTATGGCGATGAACTCCATTGATCTGCTTTTACTTTATACTAATTTACCACTAAAGTTCAGATGTCTTTGGGACTCTTACTGCTCCTCTTATTCAGGAAAGCAAATCATGTCTTGTGGTTAAATGAGTTTCTGCTGGACAACTTTCTCTGCTAGAGAAGCTGGGTTTATAAAAGCTGCTATCATTTACTGGTTATGGATGCATCTTAGTAAATACAAATTCAAGTGAAAGAAAAGCTGAACTCATGGAATGTATACCTTTATTACACAGGGGAGATATATTTCAAGCATTTATTTCTGTTCATTTTGATGACAATGGCTTACAGCTGAAACAAAAGCCCAAAAGCTAGGGTTGCCAAAATTTAGAATATTGCAGATTACCAGCAAAAATGATTACATAAATACAGAAATTTAATGTTACTGTTTCGTATTGCTCTACAATCATGTGAAAGACTGTTGATTTGACAACTGTCCAGAAGACAGACACTTACACGCTGCACAAGGAGAGTAAGCCACAAAAGATCTGGGCTAAAGATGGAGTGCTGCATCCAACCATATGGATAATGTAAAATAAAATAATAATAACGTAAAGCTGCCAAAGTCAGAGATGACTTAGGGAGCTATGTCATCTGCTGGTGTTTGCTCACCGTGTTGTAAGAAGTCCACAGTCAGGACAGAAACAAGAAAATTTACAAGAATATTTTTGAGTACAGTACTTTGTGCGCCTCCCTCTGCTGATAAAGATAGTTAATGAGGTCCTGTGCCTTAATCTGCACAAAGTGTAGCCTGGCAAGAAAACATAGCTTGTCTAATATATAAAAAAAGTGCATATTATAACTACAAAACTCAATATTGTGTAAGATGCTTTAATATGATTTCAAGACACCACTGACTATTCCCCTTGCCACAATTAAAACAAAATAATACTTTGCACCCAGTGGAATTGAAGGAAAAACTTATTTTATATGTAAGACTGAGATACTTTTCTCTCCAGGCATCAAAAGTACACTTTGGGGTAAAACAATAATGTAAAATAAATCTCTCACAGGGGTTGTGTTATTTATAAAAATGTCAAATAGATTTTATTCAGTTACCTTTTTCAAAAACCAATATCTATTTCAGTAAAATAACTACTCACAGAAAAATAGTTTAGACATTACTGGTGAAATTAAATCATTACTACAGCAAGTATACGTAGGTGCTATGTCTGCATTATGATTTATTCTTTGACACAATAACAGTAAAACTGATGTGATTTTTTTACTTTTAAGTACAAAAATTTAAATATTATAATGCTGAATATTAAAAAAATAGTGAGTATCAGAAGCATCTGTATGGAAGATCCAATGTTTTTTTTTCTGTTATGAGTCTCTCAGTCTCTGTTCTTTTCTGTTGTAGGAACTTACTTTCCTATTTCAAAAATTTCAGAAGTAAAAAACAAACAAACAAACAAACAAAAAACAAAAAAAACAAATCATGTTTCAATGTTTTAAACCACCATAACGGTGCTGTTAAGTCGGTAGAAGGATTGTCCAGTCCATATGCCCTCCTTGTTCCATCGACTGTCTTTCCAATCACAAATAAGAAAAGAAGAAAAGAATACAAAACAGTTTTCTAATTCTCTATTATTCATGATAATCTACTTTTGTACATGATTATAAGATGCAGTTATGTGGATCATCTATTTTTGCTCTGCTTTGAAGGAGCTGTGTGCAGTTCGTGTGTTGCACAACCAACATGTACAAGAAGATTATTATCTAGTCTGTTTTGTTTTACACACAAATAAATCCCTACTTCCCCTCAAATTTCATTCAACATTTCATCACCACTGAAAAATTCACTTCTCATTTTGATTTTGTTTTGAACTATTTGTGTTCCTAAACTGAAAATGAATTGGCTTCCTTAAGATTTTCCCACTGAGGGAGCTGCAGCTAAATCAGTGAGAACGAAGCCCTTAGTGATCTGATTTATCTTTTTTGATGGGGTTTATGTTTGAGGACCGTAACCGACTCTCCATACGCAGTCAGCAACTATACAGGACTTTGTATTTTTCTTAAGCTATTGAAGCATGATTCAATTTATTGTAAAACAGGGTGAGATATGAGTAAAACTGGAAATTCTGCAGAACATTCTTTGAGCAGTGTCACTGGAAGACAGTGTGGTAAGAAGGGCACTGATGGGATTTCATGTACTTGATAGCAAACTTGAGCTCCTTGCTCTTCTTGTCCCACTTGTGAATGGACATGAGCAGCAGTTGCTGATCCACTTTGCGGCCCATGATGAGGAAGTTGGAGCCCAGGTTCTCCAGCTGTGAACACGGGCAGTTTGCTCCATTCTTTATGTACAAGGTCAGCTTCTTCAGGTCCTTCTTCCTCAGCACACCCTGCTTCAAAACCTTCTTCTTCTTCTGTGCTGCAATTAGCTTCCGGTCACCTTTTTCCTTTTTCACCTCCTTGATTTTCATCTTCAGGACTGGAAAAGAGGAGAAGATATATATTCTCATTTAGGATTGTGCTTGTAAAACCTACATTCAAACACACAAAGTCTGACATTTGTCCTGAACAGTAACTGCAGTGTACATAGGCACTTCCAGGTTGACCTGACAATAACATTCTACAGTGGAAAAGTTTTACTGCGTGAAGGGTCCTCACACAAAAAGTTATAAGCAGAACAAATTTTACTCTGTCAAACAGTAAACTTGTCACAGCTGTTGTTTACATTGAAAGAGCCATGTATAAAAGAAATATTTTGTTAAATACCAAGAGCTAAAAGTACCAAAACACCCCAAAACAAGCAAAGATGTTTTTACATGTTAGTTAAATAAACATATCAATATAATTTTGGATGCATTTAATTCAAAACAGTGTATGTTTATAGGGAATCAGTGGTATGGAAATGACAGTGATCTGCATAGCCATGACTTAGTATTTTACTTTTAGGAGATTTCACATTTTAATTAATTTGTTATTATATTTGGAGTCTAAGTGACCATATGGGAATGAAACTTGAATTGCTTCTCCATGCTGTGTGGTTGTTGTTAGAGTAACTGATGCCTTCACTTTCAGTTTTAAGCAACGGGAATACTGGGGAGAGTGAATATGTAGTATAACATAGCATAAAATTAAATAATGTTATTTTGGGGTCGGTACTGAGATATAAGTTGCAGTTGTGTCAGAACTGAACCAGTGGTACACATGTGGTTTAAGGCCTCTGAGAACTGTGGAAATCCTGAAGTGGAATTTCAACATGTCAAGTAACAGCATTGCAGCCTGGCATAGCTGGTGATCACATTACAAATCCAGCAGTTGTCAGAAGAAGTAGAAACCTAATTTTTCTTTGGCTTCATGTCATTCTCCTCCACTAATTGAAAGGCAGACACACAAGAATGTGACTGGCATAATAATGCAGGTAAATTTTCGAATTATTCATAAAGTATGAAAAATTTACCTACTTGTTATGGAATCAGAGGAATGGGCAACTAATACTATGACCAATTGATCATTTTTCAACGGATTCATCAGATTTTAAGTGAATATTCCAACTTTGCACACAAGTCAAACTGATAGGTGTGCAAAATTAGTAGATGCTGGAAATTATTTGATTATCTAGATGAAGCTGAAGCATGTGTGGAGCAAAAGACAACACTTGCTGTGATTCTGTTTAGGTCACTTGTCGTCACTCTTCTGAGGACTGCAATTAGATGTCATCACCCGTATTGTTTTAAGACTTGTGTTTTCATGCAAACCTGCAGTGCAAAAATAGAGCTGAAAAATTCTGCACGTAGTTTTGATTACATGTGACAAAGCCAAGTTTGTCAGCGTGATGAAATGCTGAGTTTTAGGCCTCACTGAGTGTTGTGTTTATAGGTTCATATTTTCTCATGTCGGAGATTAAAATTAAAGTGGCAACTATTTCCAAGGAGAATTTGCAGAGTAACCCCTTTTGACAGGAGGAATTAATCATAGGTTGGGCAAAGGCACAGCGCTGAAACGAGACATCTCCGTTTGCCTAAGGCTGCTGGAAGATCGCCATGTCGCTTCTCGTCTGCCTGTCTGTGGTTGCATAAACAATCCCGAGTACACTAATGCATGTACCGTACATGTGAAGTTATGGCATGCTCCAAAAGCAATGCTCAGTGAATTGCTCCTCGTGCACTTTGTGACTGTCTTCCAGCTCCTCCTCATGCTCAGTTTATGTGTTTCTGTGCCTGTGCATATGATTCTTTTTATGAATGACTGCATTCAGCACAGGTTTGAAGCATTAAATTGCCACCCTTCCTCTTTCATTTCGCTTTAAATGCCCACCCCTGTGTTTTCATGCTTACAACAAAGCATGCGGTGGCCCCTCTGCGCAGCCTGGCCAGCATCTTTGTGACATGCCATGCCCGTTTCTTTATACAAACTCAGTTTCTTTACTGTGAGCATACAGAAGTATGCTGTCATTATGAGGAGAAGCAGATTTTCTTTAAAGCAAAAACAAAACAAAACAAAAAAAAAAAGCAAAGAAAAGAAAACTCAGTGGAAAGGTTGAGATGCCAGACTTGATTTTATGCAGCACATGCCTTTTTTCTAGATCTTAAAGAAAAAAATGTTTAAAGATTAAGCATCAAAAGCAGACTCTTAATACATTGAAAATGTTTTAGGGCCATGAGATCAAGCTGCTGACAACTGTGGCTCATTGAAATACCATTGTAGAGTAATTCTTCCCGTGATCACCAAGGTATATCACAGTTATCTTACATTATCTTGTTACACATCACCTGTAATCAGCCTTAACTAATAAAATGTCTTCATCTGAGTGTCTATACACATTTAAATGCAACCAATAATTTATTCTAATAACATGAAAAAATGTGTGGTATGATTCTTGAAACTGCATTAAGGACCTCATCAATTCCTCAGCAGTTAAATGTCACAATTAATTATGATTGCTGATGATGAGACTGTATTTCAGCTTCAGCTCAGTGTGAAGACATAGTCTATAGATTCTAGATTAGCTTCTTTTATTTATGACGGCTTAGGATAATTTTTTCAGGCAGTGTATTGTTTTAGGTGTGATTAATTATCCACCAGGCTTAGGCACAGAAAGAAACTCAAGATTTGCTTTTTCTTCAGTATTCTGGTTTGGTACATGAAAACTAGGCAATCTGGTTAAAATGCTGTGCACAACACTGCAAAAATACAAATTCAGCTACTGTGGACTTTGAAGAGAAACACAATGAGAAAAAACTGTGAGCAATTCTAAAAAAAAATAAAAAAAAGTTCTAAAACAATACCATAAAAAAATGTCAATATTTTTGAAGCAAGTGTCAAGAAACTTTCTTCAAACATTTGTCTTAACTATTAATTAAAGTCTTAGCATGGATAAACTCTGAAAGACCAAATATATATAAGATAATTTATAATGTCAGCCAAAGGGAATTTGAGTAAATAAAAATTGTGATTTTGTTTATTGAAAGAAAAAAGCTATCCAAAGCAAGCAGAAATTTAGTAAAAAAGGAAACTATCTGTAATAACTTGTTGGTCTAGAAGCAATAACTAGCAATTAGTCATTTTACATTGTTGTAAATAAATATTGCTCAAGGTACAGTTTTTTTTTTTTTTCAGAATTGTTTAAAATGAGCCACAGTGTTTTAAGCACAGTTCCTTCAATTAGAGTAGGCTGTTCAGGTCCTGTAGCAGCAAAGCGGCCGTCATCATTATATTACCACCACCAATACAAGTGTGACATTTTTCTAAAATGCTATCTTAGTTTTTGCCACTTTTGTTTCCTTGATCTACAGAATATTTTTCAAAACCTTTGGGGTGTCAGTAAGGCATTTTTGGGGACCTGTGAAAGAAGCCTTTGTGTTCTTTTTGGTCCCCAGCTGTTTTCACCTTGGAAATCTCTATGCTTTAAATGTTGTCCAGAGCTCTTTTGGATGAGTCATTGAAGGGCTTGTGGAGGTTTTCTTTCTGGTTCAGGTTCCTCACTGTTCCACGTTTTCTCCATTTGTGGATTTTGGCTCTCATTGTTGTTCTCTGGAGTCACAGTCCCTTATAAATTGCTTTGATACACTTTCCAGATCGACATATGTTAATGACATGTTTTCACATCTGATTTGAATCTCTATAGATTGGAGCTTGTTGTTTTGCATTTTCAGACTTCATCTCAGCCAGGTTCAACATTTGTGCTTATTTGATTAGTGGAACTGAACCCATCTTTCTAAATATGATTAATGACTTTTGAGTGATCATTTAATCTCTTTTTCTCACAAGCCAAGGATGGTTTGGATAGCTACTTCTCTTAAAATCATCCATGTTATCTCCAGATTATATAAACATTAGCTTAAAATGTGAAACATTTCTTAAAGACAAAACAAAAGAAATCTATCAAGAAAAATGTACAGTTTTGCAGTACTCCATGAGTATTTTTTTGTCTCTTTTTTTTTTATTATTTCAAAATTGCCTACTTACCAAAATCACTTGCACAGTAATGCTCCATGATGTTGTCTGTTTTCAGCTCGTTGTCACATGGAGGGCACACCTTCGACACTGAAGGGAAAAACATGATTTCTCATCAGTTAGATATTAGCTAATCTAGGCTTAAAGGCATCAAACAAATTGTATTTTATTCTAACAGCTGAACATTGTCAGTCAAGTGGAGTCAGCAAAACCAAAGCAGCGGATGTAAAACATTGAGCACTGTTGAGTCACATATTTGCAGCCCCCACTGGGTCCTCTTGTCAGAGGATATTTGCTGTGGAGCAAATACTAAGTCCAGCAGACTGACTGATGTTTGCCCTGCAATTACACTGGAAATAATGTTTTTATTCTACCCACTTGTATATTTTGGTGGTTCAGGCGTGGTCTGGCTGTGCAGAAAGGTAAACGGTGCGCCAAGGAGCTGCTGAACATGGTGAAAAGTGATTCGGTACACACACCCACAGCAGCCACACATTGTGAAACAGCAAGCAGACCAAAACCAATGAGTCCTGTTTATTTGGAACTCAGAATTTATGGTCACGCACGTTGTGCTGTAGAACGTGTTTGGCCTTGCTTATTTTGATATGGAGCTTTGTGGCTGTCATTACAGTGAAGACACAACAAGACAGAGTAAAAGCAAACGGCCCAAAATATATATATATATATATATATATATTTTTCAACAAAATAGTACAGCTGTTCAGTTGTTTCTACACTCCTAATCAGTGGCAGTTCATGTATGTTAACAATCTCATGCTAAACACTAAACATCTTTTTAGCTCAGCCAATTAAAACAATAATAGAGATTACAGATAACAGGAACGCTTGAAGTGTATGCAGAAAAGTTAGCGCTTGTCTTCCACAAAACGCAAGACTTCACATGATCCAAAAATATTGGCTGCCGCTAATCTCAGTACAGTACGCACTAACAGGGCAGACAGATTTGATCCGACTCAGCTCGTCTGAAGGGAAAACAGTTCTGACCTTTCCCTGAGTGGGAAGTCTTTTTTTAACAGGGCTGCTTAAACAAGAGCTACATTTTTCTGTCGCTCACTCATCGCTATACCTAAAATATGCTTTCAGCTCACTGTTCCCTCTCCGTTCCCCCATGACTGTTGCTTACAAACACACTCATTCAAATGCTCATGGGAGAGCTGCAGCGCAGTTGAGGCCTGGGGTTAGAAGTCAGGGTTCAGAGGTTATCATCCCCTGCCCAGACCTCAGTGTCTGGACAGATAATGAGAAGGGTCAAAGTTTTGCATGCTTTGCTGCTTGGGTCGTGGGGAGGTGAACCCCCTTAACCATCAGTGAGTGCAAATCTGTGTGAGTGCATGTGTGCATGTCCAGGGTAGCTGAACCATGCTCTTGAAGAGCAATTGACAGTTTTCTCGTCAGAGAGAAGTCCATGCTTTCCCAGAAAGGAACCATGCAGGATCAGCTTCTAATTGTCGGCTGCTTACTGGAAAGCTGGGTAGTAAGATGGCGCTGCTACTCACATCAACATGAACCAGACACGACCAAACTTTTATGGATCTATATGGTTTCATGGTTTTCAAACTGTTTGGAATTTTATGTGACAAACATAAACTAACACATGATAATAAAGTACCAAAAAAGAAAAAAACAACAGCATGGTTTTCTTTTCTTTTTTTACTTTTCCAAGTACAAAACATAAAAATGGTTTTAGATGAACCATTTAATTTAGATAATTTTTTTTTTGTTATTGTCAGGCTGCAGGTGAAATTCCATCCCAGTTTTTTTGCCAGTACTCATTTTTTTTGTATTGCACTGTATTTATCCCCATTCAAGTCCCTATGAACTCTGTTCAGCTTCCCTGTTCTTACTCAAGAAAACACCCCAAAGTATGGCGCTACCGTCACAGTGAATGTGATGTCTTTAGAGTAATATGAGGTTGTTTTCACAACCACACACAGGGATTGTATTTAAGCAAAAATTGGCATCCACCAGATTGTCTCCTTCCATGTTTGCTGTGTCCCCCGAATTACAAACTGAACTTCTTTTGCCTTTCTTTCAACAGTGACTTTTTCAATGTCACTTTTCTATGAGGCCTGGAAGTATAACCCACTTCTGCTTCAACCTTTTGCAACTTTTTGAAACCTTTATTTTGTGTTGCTTGGTCTCTGTTATGCTGTTGGTTCAGTACTATTCCCCAATAAGCCTCTGTGGCCTTTACAGAGCAGCTAAATGGTTAAATTCTTGCAAACCAGGTGACTTCAGAAGGAAATCAGTTGCATTGGATTGCATGTAGTAAAAATCAGAGTGAACTGGGATTGGTTATAAATGTATGACTCCCGCTTAGCATTTCTGCTTGTACAAAAAAAAAAAAAACATTGAAAACCATGAATCCTTTCCCTTCCACATCACAGTTCTGCTCTGATGTGTTTGTCTATGAAGCTTCATTAAAATACATTAAAATCTGTGGTTTGAATTTCAAAAAATGTAAGAAGATTCAAGGGATATTAAGACTCTTGCAAACCACTGTCTTTTTTTTTTTTTTTTAACAAATTTCTTGAAGTTGCATGTTGTTTAGCCTCCATGGGAAATCATTTCACTTGGGTAGTATCCTGGCAGGATGCCCAGCTGTGCTGATGCCAGAGCATGTCTCAGGAGAAACCAGTGCCTCCAAGAAACTCTGAGTTTGGACTGAAAACCAGCATTTGGATGCTGCCTCATAACACGAGTCTGTCAGAGGAATTACTGTCATGTTCTGTTGGGAATCAATGCCTCATAGGTTAATCTATGTGCATGTATCTTATTTCTTGTATTGATTTTTGCAAACATTGCAAAACAGATAGGAGTATTTGTAAGTGCAAGAAAAAAAAAAAAAAGAAGAGGAAAAATGTAATTTGGTTACGGAGGTGACAGCTTCTGTTTTGCAAACCCTTAAAGTTATCAGTGATTCTGGCAGATCTACATGACCTCTCGCGGAACTATTTCAGTGGATGATGAGAGAGCTAAGAGTCAATGATTAAGGGTAAGAGGAAAAGGTTGATGGGAGCTGTACGAGTAAGGAGGTGGTCTGTTTGAAAGCACTGCTGTTAATCTTCAAACAGAGAGCCAGAGTGGAAATGGTGAGCGGCAAGAGTCCAAGAATTTAACTGCACAACTTCACAAAGTCAGAGCTCCAAAGTTAATATCACTTTCTCTGACGCAGCTTCTCCTTTCTCCCAATCTGTCATATCTCCAAAGAAATCTCTCGCAAACACATATTGAAACTGTTTAATACTAAGCACAAAATGTTAAAAGCTCACTTTAAAGTTTCATCGTTTTTGGGGTAAAAACCGCCCAAACCTGCCATTGTACACTGGCATAAAAATGAAATTTGTTCACTTGCGCCACAAAAAGCACTGAGATCACTTTGATGTCAATATTTGATGTGAATGATTTGAAATAACTTTAAAGAATGACCTCAATTTTTTATAAACAACACCATAAATCTTGAGCCCCATTAAAGCCTTTGAAATGCAAAAGAGAAATCTGTTCTCCTTTTTGTCTTTGCATGACTTTCAACAATCTCTTGCATTTTCTGCGAACGCCCATTTGAAAACAAAAACACGGTAAATCACAGCTTCTGTTTGCAGCTTTTGACAGACTTCTTTGACAACAGCTTTGCAGCTGAATGCATTTTAGATGGAGTATGTGCAATATTGCATACTCTGCTCTCTGTCTTTCTCCTCGGGGGGCAAACACACACATGTCGTCACAAAAAAAAAAAAAAAAAAAAAAAAAAAGGGGGGCAACCTGATCTAACGCCGTTGTGGTCGGATTCCCTGACACGTCTCAAGCCGTGTGTCTCACTACAGTCTTGAGCTCCACACTGACTTTTACAGAAGAATGTTCCGTTTAAAATATGCTCGGGTCACTGTCTTATGTCTCATCTGGGCCCTTTAAGTTATGAACAGCAACACTTATGACATAAAATGGTACTGTGGAGGAGATGAAATGCAGGATATGATTTACGTCCAAGGGCCTCACATCTGTTTAAATGTGGCATGCAGACAGACAGAGGAAAGCTTAAACATGGCCCAGAGGCAACCCCCTTGAGGGCCCTAAAACAAAGCACACTCCTTGCATCTGAAGGAATACTATACAGACGAGAAAATATGTTCTCAAAAGGCCTCGGCGGTCTTCCATGCACGGAGCATTGGATCACATTTTCCTTTTCACATAGCAGCCAGGGCCACATGAGTAGAGTCCATTGTGTTGCTGGAGACCTGACAGTTTCGCTTGTCTCCTTTAGCGTGGTTGCAACCTAAATTGGCCACATCAAAGAGAGCGCAAGCAATACTTTGAGTTGGCACATTTAAGTGGCATCCAATATTTTAAGGATATATATCAGCAAACTTTGGCTATGGAGAAAACCAGAGGAACGAGATCATCCTGCGAGGAATCTGTTCTGTTTTTACCTAGCTGGTGATAAAAGAAATGGTTCTGAATTTTTTGAAGTTCTCCTGAAATGTTGAAATCAGTTCATATCTTATCTGGAGTACATAAATCTCTTTGCATCTTCATGTATTAAAGTTGGTTAGCTTCTATGAATATGTGGGCTTTGGCAATAATTGTTTCCTCCTTGTTTATATTAGACAATACATCTAGCAGTAAAAATTAACTACTACAGCTGCACATTACATCACATCAGACATCATCTCAAAATCAGTGTTTGCAGTATCACAATTGCAAAACACTGCTGGGATGTAACACACATTTCAAGCCGCACATTCACCGCAATAATTCCTACGACCAGATAGACGGTCTTCAAATGGCTTTGATTCTCGTACCACATGCCTACTTCCAGTGGCCTGGATGTAAAAACCTCACAAAATTTGTAATCATGGAAAAAAAAAAAGAGAGTTAGAAAACTGTAGGTCATTTGTAACTGATATTTCTGTCCAAATATTCAGTAACAGTATGGTAAATACATAGATTAATTAATGAAATTGTGCCGTCGTAGACTGAAATCACATTGCTGAGCACGACGGTCTGAAATGACAGAAAACGCTTCCTGGACAAGATGCAGTGTTGCATTTCTTTTGAGCCACCTTTTATCATTACAAAAATGGCAAGCACAAACTTTATGTTACACCCCAGGTCCATCTAATCTGGATTTACTGTAAATGAAGATGCTAAGAGAGTTATTTACTGCTTATAAACAAAAGCTCAAAAAAAGAAACAAACAAACAAACTGAACTTCCCTATTTAAGTAGGTTTGATGGGGTAGCATCAGTCGTTATCTGGCTGACAGACTGAGCTGGGATTTTGTGTTCCTGGCTCTTTTTATTTAATCAGCGATCTGCTGCTCCTCCCTGATACAATGTACATACTTTTATTTCACATAATAACACCCCCTGGGCTCCTAAAAACAGACACACACAGAAACATGTGGCGCACACATACACACAAATCATCCACACAAATCATCCACACAGACAACCTGAGCTCAGGTGGTCTTGGGAGTTTTTCTAACATTTTTTTCATTGTTTTGAAGTGGCACTGAGGTGGAAAGTGAATCTGACTCTCTGCTGTGAGTTTCCACAGGAACCCTCCAACCGTGCTGTATCATGTAATTGCAGAATAGCTCAGACAGCATCTGGGCCTCCTATCCGGCGAGAGCGACAGGTAGCTCAGTGCATAATTCCCCTGATTGACTCTACTCTGACATTTGGCTGGATTACTCGACATTCCCTCTATGATCCCAACAGAAGAGAATCGTCAGTGTCCTCCGGTGTGACTGAGGGTTCCCAGAAAACCCTCTTCTCAGAGTTCTTAGCTGAAATTCCTTTTTTATTATTGCTGGCTGCCTCTACGTGTGCGTGTGCGTGTGTGTGTATAAGTATGCATTGTATGCGTGTGTTTTTGGAGTCAAAAACTTGTCCTCGGGATGGCCTCATCGGCACATCTGAGAACCTTTGGATCTTAAGAAAATGTCACTGAGCCTTCAGGCAAGAAGTGATAGGGGTTTGATATCAGTTTCAAAGACAGACGTAGTCATGCGCCACCACAAAAATGCACACAGAAACAGTATTGTTAAATGCTGCTCCACTTTAATTTAATTGAGGACCTGGTTGTGTTTTGTCTGGTTTATTATATTTATTTCTAATTATTATTGATAATAGAAATAAAGAAAGCATCCACCTGAATTTGAACTGATGTCCTGACTCATTAATTAGTTACTTTAAACAAACAATTGATCATCTCCTACCACGGTGGCAGAAGAAGTTTCAGCTGCCTCCATTTTTTTTTTCTGGAGATTTATGTGCAAGAATGAATTATGACTCTTTAGCCAGAATGTCGCATAGCTGAAAGCAATCCTATAAAAACAGAACAGCCAATTTTCTCTCCCAAATGGAAAAACTTAGTTGTGCATTAATTCACTTTGAGGATCACCCAGCAATAATTGTCACACTTTTAAGTACTGACAGTTACGTAACAGAGTGCTGTGAACATTTGTGATAAAAAGCAAAGATGTGTCCTGAAGCTGCAGGAACAAAATGCTTTGCACATTTTCTTTAACAGTCTAGGATAATAGGGAAAAAAACGTAATGGAAAAGAAGTTAATTTTTATCTACTAAAAACTTAATATGTAGCGACAGGAGCGACATAGAAATGTAAATTATTTGAGCAATAAAGAATCTTCCTCAAGCTCCTTAAAGAAAACAGAGAGCCGGACAATTCTCCTGCAGCAGGAAGAAGCTTTTCTCCACTTTTATGCTCCATCTGCCTCTCTTCACTCTCCTCCTTCCCCCCTCCTTTCACTCCTCTCCATTCGACTCTCTCAGGAACAATCATACTTGGCGATTACCATTCTCTGCCCACCCCGCTTGCTCTGTCATGTCGACTAATTATCGAAGCTCAGTAATTGGCCTTCTAGTTAATTGGCCCACTGTCTGCCAGAACCAACAAAAGGTCGAGCAGAGCAGGACACAGTGGGGACCGGTCCCTTCTCATTGAGTCTCCCTCAGTTCCGAATGCTTTGTGAAGAAGTTGCATAGGTACTACACGCACATACACACACACACACACACACTTTGCGTGTGCTGGTGCCAGCACACGCAAAGTCTTCCTGTCTTCACAAACACTATGCATTGACTTCCATTCATTTTTCATTCATTTCTAAAGTCTAATCCTTCCCCTAAATCTTATCATTGAGTATAGGCCTAACTCCAAGTCTAACCCCTAGACCCAAAACAGCCCTACTTCTGTTTTGGGTCATACTCATCTGCGGGGAATGGGCTTTGGATCCCATAACAGATAACAGTAGGTTCTCACAATGTAGTATTTGCAGAAAAATGACCTTACAATTTGAGGAATGCTAACACACACACACACACCCACGCACACGGTCAGACCTGTACATTTCACCTTCTCAGAACCCTCTGTCAGAACGTTTGTGACCTTCTTTCTTTTATTCCTTAATGTTTGAAGTGCATTGGTTCATTCAGTGACTCTGAGCAGACCAGGCTCTGAGTCATTCACATTGACATTAAACATTCCTCATCAACCCATTTGTTAGGCTGATTGATTATGTGTAACTGGATCTCTGCTGATAAAGGTGAGTGTGTTCATGTGCAGGGGTGTGTTGCCCCCTTTTTTTTTTCATGGAAATGGATACGTCATCACTGGACATTTGTCTTAACTTACTAAAGAATCTAGCAACTGGAGTCTTTGAGTCTCCCATCCTCGCCTCCCCTGAAGGCATGTGAGATCTAAACTGTCCACTTGGGAACTTTCTCCTTTAGCCACCCCCAACCACACGCACACACACACACACACACGCACACACGCACACACACACACGCACACACGCACGTGGACTCACACAGATCCTGCTCCTGTCACTCCTCCCTGACCTCTTCTGGATAGTTTCTGCCTTAAACTTTCATGACATTACTGCTACTACAAACAGCTTTCGACTGTTAAAAATGTTTGTAAAAAAAAATTGTAATTAAAGCTCCACTAAACTACAGCACACTTCTTTATGACCCGGAAATAAAGTTAAATATATCTTAATGATTTTTATTAAAATTGTTCTTAGAGATCATTCAACTGATTTTCCAGATTATATTATATTATATTTATTATATTTCCAGATTTTCCAGATGATCGGTGATCAGATTCCCTATTACCATAATTATCTGAATTGCATTTGTTCTATTCATTAAAACTAAAAACACATTTTTGTTCACAAGCACATCAACAACTTCATGTTCTTTAATGTACTTTAAGTGTCATAAAAATCAGATAAGGTTTTTTGAAATTTTTTGACCTGCTATGATTAATCTAATAATCTTGTACTCCATGCTTAATCATGCCACAAATTATAAAGAACTTGCAACACATTTTTGCTTCCTTTATGTATTATACACTGTAGAATGAAAACTTGGTTTTGTTCAAAATCACTTTTGGCAGGTTTATCCACAATTTGGGCTTTGAATCTGACCAGTGGCTTAGTTAAATTGTTCTAAAATGTTTTATGTGAGAGGATGCATAGGCTGGTCCTACCTGGAGGCTGCGTGGCGTGGTTCCCGGCAAACTGCATGGGGATGCACAAGTCGTTATCAATGGGGAATTTGTCGCAGGACAGCATCTCTGGCCAGGGGAAGCCGTAGGTCTCCATCACTGGAGCGCAGCTGTCCCTGACGGCCTCGCACAACGAGCGGCAGGGGTAGATGGGCCTGTCTAGACATACGGGCGCAAACAACGAGCACAGAAAGACCTGGGTGTCAGCATGGCACCTTTTGGCCAGGAGGGGCACCCAGCTGCCTGCCTGCTGCTTGACTTCTGGCATGGTCTCGTGATCCAGGAGGTTGGGCAACCTCATCTTCTTGTACCCCACGTTGTGGCACAGGCGCAGGTCAGCTGGTATGTCCACACACTGTGGCTGCTTCGTGTAGAAGCGGCCGTTGTGGAAGTTATCTGACTGCCAGCTGTAGTAGTCATACTCATCTGCGGTTACGATGTTAGGGAGGAGGGAGAAGAGCAACAGGCTCAGTGCCAGGCTGAATAAACCCTGGGTTAATGCCAACCTCGGGATCTTTTGTCCATATGCCATCCTTTTTAGAGTTCAGACCTGCTATTTAAAAAGGATGTATCCAGAAGTCTCCAAGGTAACTCAATGAAGAGACAATCTTCAGAGAAGATTGCAACAAGTGGACAGGCGTATGAACTGTAATCCTTTTTTTTTTGTTCTTCTGAGTATGGATATCGCAAACAGAAAGAAAGCACAAGTTTTTAAATCTCTTCTTCCCAGGAGAATCAGCCCTTAAAATCTGTCTTTGTATGAGAGCCTCAGGTAGTTGAAGGGGGTGCAGCAGCCAGAAGTAGGTGAACACGCAGGTAGGACCTCTTATTTCCCCCAAGCTTCTTACTCTACTGCCTTCACCCCCTCTTCATACTGTCTGAAGCCCACTCCTGCTTTCTATCAGTGTGTGGCTGTGAAGAGGAGTACCTAGATTTTAAGAGCTGGTGGTAGCTGCTCTCCTCAGCTGCCTGCCCCCCCAACAGGCTCCCAGACCATTCATCTTCCTACTGGCCTCCCCTGGACTCACTCACAACAGCCTCAGCCAATTGAAACCACAGTGGGAGGCTGCCACTGGTCTTCAAGACACTCCCTCTGCTACTAATTCTCAACAAAATTCCCCCTCTGAAGCAAGTTAACAAGAAAGAATAAGGCAGCAATATTTCACAAGTTCTTCTTGCTGCAGCTGTTTATTCCAAAATACAATTAAAAAACATATTTTGGTTAGATGAACACTCTAAAGATGATGTCATGGAGGCTATCCAACATTGATTAACTCATTGCACACTAAAGAAGCTCCCTTTGCATACAACAAAGGAAGTCTGCTTGGCATTTAAGTCTGTTCACTGCATTAGCTCAAAACAGTCTGGCAGCAAGCCTCTGCTGGCACGGAGAAGCACAAATTTGCAATCACAACTCTCGTGCAAAGGCTTCAGGGGAATGCATGAATGAGGTGAGAGTGAAGGAGTTGCAGCATGGGGGCCGTTACAGAGAGATGGTTGTGTGGCCACAGGTGGCTAGGTGGCACTATGAGCTAATATGCTAATGTGTATTTTGGCTGTGAACCGAGGCACACTACCCCTGTCTCTTTCTATCCATGCTGCTGATGCAGTGAGATCTTTCATCTTTGGAGCAAAGGCTGTACCATTGTGAGCAGGACTTGAGATCTCAGTGCATTCTTGGATCTCTCATTTGATGTGCGTCATGCCTTCATGCATCTTCTCCTCTGAATGAACTCTAAATGCAGGTTTTTGCAAGTTGACATTTTACCAAAAACACACCAGGATTGCTAAAACTCAGAAAGATGACATGATTTTTTTTGTATTGTTCTTGTTGAAGGGTCGTGACAGATTAAAAAGAGGGAAATTGGAAATTGAGCACAGGACTGTTTGGAGGTGAAATCAGATAAAAATTATGCCTTGTATTGTTTCCTTTCCTATTATGCGAAAGATAAAATTCCAGAAAAAGGTGTCTGTTTTCAAAAGGTTAATTCAATAAGATAAAATCAAACAGATAAAAACTTGGCTAAATGTGAGGAAGCTAGCCGCATCCATAATGGTCCTTTTTTTTTATCTCCGTATGATAAAGTTTTACTGTAACAAGACAGCAGTAGATAACATATTTGCATTCTTTTCTTTAGATTAATATGGACATCTTTCAGGTTTTATCTTCTTGAGGATACAGTTAAAATCATTGCCTTATTGGAGTGTGCGCCAATGCCGCTGATTGATTTTCTTTGGAATCAAAAAGCTGCCGCCAGAGCAAGCACGCGCAGACCTCCCTAAGATCGTTTTTCATACCCTGTAGTGTGGAAAGATCAGATGTCCTCTCCTGATTTTCCCACAGAAATGCTGACGTCATGGCCTGTGAAGTCGATCTTAAAAACATTTTGCTTTGAGTGTTGTTCAAAGAAGGCGTTACTCTGTTAACCTTTGAACTGCAGCTAATCAATATTACTCACAGCTAATAATTTGTGGACGTTACTCCTGCTTGGAGGGCTAGTTTATCCGTGCACACATCACTATCTTTGTGAGGTAACTTGTATGCAAGTTAGTGCAGCAGTGACCCATTTTAAGACTGCCAGCATTTCCTACAGATACAAGCCCAGTGTCCTGCCTTCAAGTCAGCAACAAAAGTGTCTTTCATGGTAATCAATCAACAATGGTTGTCTCCTCTTGTTCTCCTTCCCCATTACTGGCCCCTCTGGCCACCAGCCAATCAATTCCACTCTTAGGTTTCCAGTCCTCTGATTGGCCAGGGGTTATGAGATTAGGTTCAGTCTGTATTGTTGTGCCTAAAGGTTTAGCATGGTTTGAAAAGAGTGTCTCAGCAATTGTATGAGCAAGTGTGAGTGCGTTTGGAGATAGTGAATCTGTGTGTGTCATGGTGATTGTGAAGAGGACAAGCGAGGTGGCCAGCTACGCAGATATGCCCTCCATGAAGAGTTTGAATTTAAAACCACACAAGAAGATAGTAGTGAGGATATGCCCAACAAAAGATGCATGAACATGTTGTATGTCTTTTTCTGACTGAAGTTTCACACAAATAAGTAGAAAAAGACTTCCTAAATGTTGATAGTTGCTGATTTTCTCCAGCCAGTTAAAAGCCAGTTTACTTGTGCAAAGATCCGGCGGTGAGATGTTTTAAACAAGCTGGCCAGAGTCGCCACACGCTTACAACAAACAATTTCCGCATTCTGTGCACAAGACTTGCAGACGTTGTAGGTATGAGTGTCCACAGAAGAGTATTCCTGAGGATGACTAATGTGCTCAAAATACAACTGCCTAAATTTTTGTCACTGTTTGTAATTTATTTAGAGTAGTTTATGTGTAGGCTACAGAAAAGTCTCTAAGTGTACCATGGCTGTGGCTTCATTGTAACAAAAAAAAAACAAAAACAGTGAAAATCAAATATTGTTTTGTTTTTTTATTATTGTTATTATTATTAAAATAGTACCATACGGTATCATGCAGTGCATTCTGGGCAAAAGTTTCCCCCTGTGTCTATTAAAAGTTATTAAAAGTCAGACTTGCAAAGTTCATTAACTCTTGTTATTTTTTGAGGTTTATTGTATTTTGATGTTTGACTTTTAATCAGGATTCCCTTATCTTCTGTGACTCGAAAGCTAATTGCATTAAAAGGATTCAGATGTTCAAATTTACTTTGGAATTTCAACTTTGATTTATGGATCTAAAGTTGAAAAAATTAATTCCATTATAATTGTTAGCATTTATCAATATAAAACGGATGTTTTCACCCTTATTCAGTTGTTATTCCTTTGCAGCCATTTGCTACAGTGACTGATGTTAGGAGGACCCTCACTCTGCCGTTGATGCCTTGTCTAGTACAGCTTTTTAAAGTCAAAAGTCATTGGTCAACATCAAATTTGCAATTATGCTGAAGAATTTTTATTTTCAGTAAACTGCATCATAAATAAAGGAGAATCAATACCTCTGGTACTGATGTCCCATGACTTTTGCAGAGTAATTACTATGCATTGAAGATGAGCTCATTAAGCTGACTCTATTTCATCCAACTAATAAAGAGTTTAAGAAAAATACTTTAAGGTGGGGCAACTTGAAAGTTACTTGTTCAGATCTTGGCTTGGTTCTTTTTCTGTGGAATTTGCCTTCTGTTCCAGCATGTGTTTTCATCCAATAAACCGGCTTCCTCTCACTGATAGATACCTTAACACATCGGTGGAAAATAAAAAATGTTTTTTTTTTTATTTTAGGTGGGAAAGAGCTTGTAACTGCTCGACATTGATCAACATTGACAGTTACATATCAGGAAATTCAGCCGACATTTGTCACAAGAGTTGCCACATGGTTTTCAGCACACTGTATCTTTAATCTACAGTATCAGATTCATTCAGAGAAAAGGTTTGTCTTGTCAGTTTATGGTTGAATAATGAATTAATCAAATTTCTTCAAATACTGTATTTATTTATTTTTTTTGCATCTATCACGTTTTTTAAGAAATATTCCTACATCTGAAAAGTCTTACAAATGAGTGTATGCAACCAAGAGACTAACTTGTTGATCTTGTTTGCTTCTGTAGCGTATGACTTTTGTATTTTGAATTATGTTGATAGATTTAAGGTCTGTAAAATTGAGCCTACTCTTATTTATGTTACATCGTTTTATGCTGACTTCTTTAAGTGGTTTTGCTTTTTGCAAAAGTCACTTTTGGCCTTTAGGCAAAAAAATTACATAATACATTATTTTAGGCAGGTGACAATATTTATCTTTTGTTGTTGATGCTGTTTGTTTCGTTTTATTGACTGGTAACAGTTACGTGTGGTGTCTGCTGGTGTTTTTGTCTGTTTGGCTGCATTTTTACAAAAAACTATTTTACAGTTTTTCTGCCTGTTTGGTCGCCGTAAAACATTAGCACCAGTGTCAGTATCTGATAAAATATGAAGATAAAATGTATAAATATAAAACATGATAATTGTGATGTGAAAGCAGTGCTTTCTGCTTTGATCACCTAAAGGTTAGACCATTGTTATTCTCTTTATCTGGACATTAATCAGCCTCTATTATCTCATCTGCAGCTGGTTCCAAATTCTGCTGCCAGAGTTTTGACTGGATCCAGAAATGTGACACATTTAATGTTTTTCATACAGCGCATCCGGAAAGTGTTTCACACGCTTCATTTTTTTCAACATTTTGTTATATTGCAGGCTTATTACAAGTTGTATAAAATTAATCTCCACAAAATTCTGCACACAAGTACCCCATTTAAAAAGACTTGAGGCCGTAATTTCTGCCAAATGTGCATCGATAAATTATTTAATCAAAAGCCATGAATACGTACGGGAATTTTTTTGGCTTTCTATTTTTAACAAATTAGCAAAAATCTCAAAAACATTTTTTCACATTATCATAATGAGGTATTTTTGAGTCAAATTTTGAGGAAAGATATTCATCTAATACAATTTCAAGTAAGGCTGCAAGATAGCAAAATGTGAAGAAAGGGAAATCCTGTGAATACTTTCCAGAGGCACTGTATGATCATTATGTCTCCTACATGTAAATGCACACTATCAACAGAGTCAATTATATTGCAGAGTAGACAGACGAAAATAAGACAGAGATGCATTTCTCCATGACTGTCGGAAATGAGCAGAAATCTGGCAGCATGAGTGTCACCAGGAAATATCGGGCTTGTGTGAAATGTCTGATTCTGCCTCATTTCACCTTTCACTTGGTCTGCCTAAGGCCAGGAACAACTTAGCTGGAGAAGGGGTTGTGGCACATAGTTACTAAAATGTGATGAAATTATGCTGGAAGATTTTAACACCACTTGGTCACATAGTGCTGAAACCTGTACATGTCAGTCAGTCTGGGCAGTGAGGGATAAAATGTGGTTTCAGCTCTTTCTGTTTGACTGGAGATTCATTTCTTGGTCAATCTTACCTTTGCTGTGGTGTCTGTCTTCCCTCAGTGGTCAACTTAAACCTTTACTAGCCTTCAGCCTCCCTTTGTTTGATTCTTCATTGGGTTCCATGACAGGGAGCTGCTCAAAGCTCCCTGTCATGGAACCCAATACAAGGAGACATACAGAAGAAAGGCTGACCCAAACTATCCTGCGTGTTAACAGTAAAATCTTTGAGTGACAGGAAACATGTCTGAATACATACATATGCAAAAAAAAAAAAAAAAAAAAAAAAAAAAAAAAGAGAAGCAGTATTTCTTTGACAAACTGTCAATTTTAACTGAGCTAACAATGATGGCTGTCCTCTGGATTCTGGATAATACTTGTTACCAATGTGTTAAAATTCTGAGATTTGCAGTGTGTGTAACCGGATGGTTGTCGCCATTTTGTACATCTCATCTCTATGAAAACGTGGCGCTTCCTCAAGCTGCACAATGAATGCTTAATGTCCGGTTGAGGCTGGATGACCTGAGTGTTGTCATCAGATACTAGATGTAACTCATAAAGTAAATTGTAATCTAACTTAGTTCCTTTTGAAATAAAGTAATCAGCAAAGCTTTCTATTTTAAAGCATTAATTAATAATCTGTAGTTGGATTACATGTTAGATTACTGTGGCAACACTGCATGTCATTTTTTTTTCATATAAAAGCTAAAATAAGATGCAAGCATTTTGATTTATTCCCCTTTACTCCAATACATCTAACAATTCCAGGAGAACCATCTGCATTTTTACATTTAAAAGTCCAAGAAAATACAGTACAAGTATAAACACAAATATCAAAGAACAAAGAACTACTACTGAGAAGAATAAAATGGTACAGGTCTGATGTAGTGAATGAACATTCAGAAAACGTATTGCTGTAAGCAGTCAGAGCTGTGATGGGGATTCAACAGGGGTTCATGAAACCATGTACGAAAGGATCTCCAGCTACGTAATCTGAGTACTATCTGATCAAAGGGAAAAGGGAAGAAAGGACTTTGAAGTTTTCTCTTCCAACACATGTCCACATCCACTGTCACATCAAGCAATACAAAGGATTTCTCCCTCCTGGGTCAGCTGGGAAATGTCTGCCTCATGTTCTCTGGATCTCAGGCTCTCAGGAAGCAGGCTAGATAACAGCCCAACTCCCTATCTATCAAATGAGCTGCACCCATCAGCCTTTAAGACCAGCCTGGTTACTATGAGGAAGGAGTGCAGGCAATACGGGTCTGTCTGACATGCAATAATATTTGATGGATATCGCTGGTTCTCCTGAGATCTCTGATCAACATAAAAGCATATGAAATAAAGCAATTACTTGATGGTTTTAGAACTGGAGGTTCCCAAGTAGACAGCTAGTGAACAGAAAAGCTAAGGATTTACATAAAAAGGTTCCCTCTCAGGAATGTTTGTAGCCAGAGAAACTGGCAAAGGTGATGAAGACTAATTCAAGGATCTTTCAAAAACACTCTCAGATGAAATAAGCTTTCCGATGAGCACAAATTTTGCACGCATGCAGCATGGAGTGGATGTGACCACTTTAAAAGTCTGTCTCTCAGTCCAGAATGTTCATGGAGAAAAGACACAAACTGGAAGAAACAAATTATACAATCGCAATCAACTAACTTTATCAAGAATGAAGGCTTGGGGTCAATGCCTCAGAAAAAAGATCCTTCAAGGTCCTTAATGCGCTGAAGTGCCAACTTAAAATATCTCTAAAATATTAAAACTACCCACAATAAATGTTGGACAAAGTTAACACCTCATGCTCGTCACTGATTCCTACTTTTAGCCTCTTGACTTGTTGCATTTCAAAGAAATGAGACTAGAATTGAACATAGAGATCTGATTTGTCTTGAATATTCAATGAAGGCATCCAGGTTTTTGAAACCTGGTGATGAAGAGCAGCCGGTGAGTTGACATAACCCTAAAAATAACCAAAGGTCAACGACATCCAAAATTAGGGAGAAGAAAGAAATGGGGGCATTTAACAAAGAAGACGGTTCAATCAGGCAAATTCTGATATGAAGGTAACCAAATTTTTCTTTAACCTGGTCCACATGTGGTTTACTGCAAAGCTAAACAGGTTTGTTCTTGTCACCAGGAATGCCAGTTTGACCTCTGGTGATGTGAATTCAGGTGAGAGTCTTGTATTTAGTCAGTGACGGCATGACCTGCAGTGATGTCGACTCTATTGTTAAAAATGTTCCCATCACCGGAGCTATTTGTTGTTGTGTGGCTGGTTCTCTGTCTATTTGACCCTCAATCTGCAATCCGAAACATGTTAGCAAGAGCAGAAAATATCTTTTTCCTCTCCACTTTATCTTTTAATCTCCACAGATTTGCATGTGTGTGTGTCCACATGCCCTTTCTCATATTTTAGGAGTTGCTCGGGGGTCATCAGTTAACGCTCAAACCTCGCTTCTGTTGAGAAACAAGAGAATTTGGAATTTCAACAACTAAGAAAATAATTTTCCCATATCTCTGTGACAGATAGCAAGATAAAATTTTTAGTTGATTAGAGAAAAGTCATGGTATTTATGTCAGCCTTCAGCAGTCTCCATTTTAAATTTTTAAGAAGGTCTGGCAGTCCCTCTGAACTCTCTGTTACAGCTTAATAAAAACAGATCTGCTGGTTATGCAAAGATTTATTTTTGGTGGTTCTCATACAGACTCTGCTTTACAACAAGAACCAAGTTTATGATTGTCACTTTCTTTAATGAGCTGGAACAAATGATAGACACCATCCACATATTTCAGAAAGCAGCTTTTTGATGTGTGCTTTATTTGAGTCGTCAACATTGGCTCAACTAAGACATCAGTGTCATTTAAACTTGCACTTATTGTCGTAGAGCTCTGTGAAACACATCTTTCTTGGGAATTTTCTGGAACATTAGCCAGGGCTGGAGACACTGCACAGCCACATGTTTCTGCTTTTCCCTTTTACTGCCTTATGAACAGTTTGTTATTGGAAGTTTGAACCTTATTCTTAGCAGCTCTCACAAGCCTTTATTTTCTCAGCCTTTAAGATTTATCAAGCTAAACATTTCTGACAAAGTCAAGAGAGAGAGAGTAAATGGCTGTTTTATTAGTTCCAGAGTGATGGAAGTTCTGGATGTTCTCTACCCATCAATTTTATGAAAACTTTGTCAGATCTAAATTTTTCCATTGGATTATGATAAGAAAATAGAAAATAGTTTTTTTTTTAAAAAGTAGCCTGGAATTTTTTTCCCCCCTTTTCTTTCTAGTTGAGAAGAAGTGGTTGTATTTTTAAAAGTGATAACACTTAATTTTTCACCACACTAAACTCAGTATTTAACAAGTTATTTTTCCATTTATGAAAGGTGGCTCCTTTATTCGCAATGGTTTGGCTGCTTTCAGGAAGAAAGTCTCAGGTTCAGCTCTCGTTTTGCCTTTTTCTTCCCGAATGAAGCTCGCATGTTCTCCCATGTGCTTGTATAAGTTATTTCTTTTCTGATACGCTGGTTGCCTCTCTCAGCTGAACAACATAAATGTTAGGTCAACTAGCACACCTAACTAACCTTTCTGAGTTAATGACTTTGTGCGTTGTTTGTCCCATGTGGTTTTATGTTGGCTTTGTGTAAACTGACACCTGCACAAATCATAGCTCACATCATCTGGCTGATTTTCAGAGAATGCCCATGAACTTCATGAAGATCAAGACAAGCGATTTGATTATTTAAAACGTTTTTGAGATTGCAATATTTTAAACTCTCATCAACATAGAGTGGAAAAAAAGGGAGAAAACAATTGAGATGAAATACTTTTCCCATGAACTGAAGCCGTCTCAGAATGTGTCAACAACTTCACTTGAAGGAAATTCAAAAACCTACGAGAAAACACACATTCCAGGGGAGGATACAAAATAATAAACCATGAGAGAAGCAGGTTTAAGGCATTAGCAAGGAGATTTAACAAGGAGAGTTTGTTACTGAAAGAGGAACAGGTTGGTTAGGAACAGGGTGCAGTTGTGAGGAAAGGCAAATAACTAAAGATAGAATCATAGAATACAGAGAAATTCAGGCAGCAGTAAATTAACACAAATAAAACAATAAAATAAAAAACAAAAGCTTACTTATCCTAAATCTCAAAATTAACTTAATTCAAGAATAGTTCTGATTATCAGACAGTACTTTGTTCTCTCCTATTATGATAAAACAATATGCAATGTTTATATTTTTATAGATATTTTTATATCTATCTTTTAATTTTTTTTTGCCTTTCTCTTCAACTTCTTTAGTGATTTTCCCCTCATCTAAAAATGTGAATTGTTTTTTGATTGACACATTTCATTTGTTCATCTTCTTTCAATGATACAAGCCTAGCTGCTTCAACAGCTTAAACTTTTCGTGTATATATATGAATTGACATTGCATTTGTTATATGTAATATACATAGTATATTTTGTCTATGATCAACTTCTGGTAAGTTCATAGAAACTGATAAAACATGAGCTGAATGGATGATTATAAGGTTAAAAGAAAAAGCGGGAGCAACAATAGACTGTCTTACTTGGAATTGAGAAGTTAAAAAGTTGAAGTTTCATGGAGGACTTTTAGATAATTATAATGAATTAATTCAATATAATACATTAAATATTGAAACATCAGAAGCACAGAAACATGTTTGTTATCATGTGCAACACCAGTCTTTTGCTAATGTTACCAAAATCCAAAATTTTAAAAGAAAAATTAACATCCATATATTGATGCTCAGTTTAGACAAAAATTCTTCTATTGCTAATGTTCTTTCATGGCAACCTTTGTATATTTAAACTGGCTTTGGGTTAAGCACATAATTGAAGCTCTGAGTAGTCAGTAGCAGTTGACTAATGGGAGGAACTGGAGACGTGTGCATAACTAAAGAATGTGACATATTGCATAAGAACATATGTCCAGAATAACCCCTGCCCAGATAAATGAAGGCAAGAACAAACTAGTTAATTGTTCGGCACAATGGGGCTTTTCAGCAATCTGGCAGGCAGACACGCTGCTGAACTGTGTTAATGGAAGAACAGCAGTTTCTCTCTGGCAGGGGTTGGAGCCGCTGTTCCAAACCACTTCATCTGTCCTACTGGAGTCTGCTCACCGTACACCTATGCTAGTTTTGGACAACATAAACTCTGGAACAAGAAAAGCATAATTTTCTTCACTTTCTCGCTCATTCATTCAGTCTGTGTATGTGTCCCATAAGCATTACCCCACACATACCAATACGCACAGATGAAAAATCTCAAGGGCAGACCACCTGGCAGTTTCATGCCTGGTCAGAGGAAAATCATCCCGTCTTCATCAATAGGGTGCAGTGTGCTGAACGTGCTCTGTCCCACTCACATATCACTGCTATTAGACAGGCATGTGCCGGGCCAGCTCCAGGGCAGGGCAGGACCCGCTGCTGTACTCTCTGAAGTCTCATTCACGGCAATCTAATTCAGACCAACCAATTCTGCAGGTGCAAAAATGTGGAACGAGGAGAACTTGAAACATTATTTCTCGGCTCAGATGATCCTTGTGTGAAATGAGCAGTGGAGGAAATCCATTTTTCAAGCCTAAATGCTTGTTGTGTCAAGAATGGAACAGTGGATTTATGAATGGGCACCACATACATAAATGCATCCAAGACAGGTACAGCCTTGTTGGGTTTTACTTAAGTTTCTAATTATTCAATTGAACGATTTGATTCACTGATTCAAGCAAAATGCAGAGCATGGTATTTCTAGACTATATGGCAAATATAACCTATGAACTTTCATAGGTATGTTTGATACACTCAGAGGAAAACTATAAATACATTTTTGTCTGCAAGGAAACATTCGTAAGGACAGAATATGTTAAGTGATTGTGTGGTTCTCAAGCATCAGACTGTGTGGTTTTGGTTGAAAGCAAAAATATACATAATTTATTTGAAGGAAAAATTTCCTGGGGATTTTGATATAGACATTTGAGTATGGCTTTATTGCTGCACAGTTCTTTGCTTTGGCGCATTGCAGAAAAAATATGTTAGCTGGGACATTATTATGTAGTTAGTATGCATACGTTCATTCAGGATGAACTTACTTCATCTTACAGACAAAATTCTACCTGTAATGCTAAGCCAGGTTCTATGCAATTATCTGTGCTCTTGTCCAGAATTTTTTAGCATGAATGAAAATCTCTGTTTGGGGCTTAAGTAAATGTTCTGGGGTCATTCAGTGTGACAGTCATTCCAAGCACTTATTCAGAGATCCAACAGAGAACGATGACCTTGAACAAATATTAAGTCGAGTCAGATATGTCCTGGGAAAATTAGGCAGTCAACATCTGATTTTCCAATTTTGTCCAGCCTCAAGCAGCTCTGCTGCTGTCTTCATTCCAGCATCCTCCTCTCCCTCTTTTAAGCACCACCTGGTCACGTGCATTGCAAGTTAACAAAGGCTATAAAAGGCTTTAGTGTTCAGTATTTGCTTGGACTTAACACTTGTCCCAATGCAAGTAAGCAAAGAAGGCAAGAAAACATCTATGTTTTATTATAAGCTCATAAATATCTATAACTTATTGTCCATTTATTAGTGGGCTCATATGTCTGTGAGATTTGTTTGATACATTTGGGCTTCAGCAGCAAGTCATGTCATCTACCATGCAGTGTGACTAATGTTATTGTCTTCTGGTTCTCACACAGTCTGACATGTTTAAGTTCTTAGATACATCTGAAATCGTATAGTGTATGGCACTCTGAAGTTATATCTCCAAGTTTAATGTGCATGTAGGTCCTGAATACCCATGTCAAAGCACATTTTCTGAAACCACACTAAAGTTTCAAAATAATAAAAAGTGAACATTTTGACCTCAACCATAAGTATCTCTTGATTTGAAACGAAACATCCCACAGTTGCTGATAGGGTCAGAAAAACGAAGCATTTCACAAGCTACAGAAAACCTTAATTAGGATTAAATATGGTAAAAACAGTTTAGGGTTCTTCCAATGATTACAGAAAAAACTAGCAGTGTCCTTTAACTGAGATTGCCCCCCTCTCATCTTGTGGTTCATTTATTTACTGTAGACCAGTGGTCCCCAACCTTTTTATTACAGCGGACCGGCCAAAGCCTTCGTAAATTTCCGCGGACCGGGGGGGTGCATGCGCGTTGTGAGGATCGTCGAACGGGGGGGGGAGGGGGGGGGGTGCATGCGCGTTGTGAGGATCGTCGAACTGGGGGCGGGGGAGGGGCGTTGTGAGGATCGAAAGGGGCAGGGGTGCGCGCGTTGTGAGCTGGCGCAAGACTCAACCCTCGGCATCCGGTGTACGATTTTCAAAATAAAAGCTCCTCCAGACTCAATACATAGAACGGACATATTTAATTATTTCTTGCGCGGCCCGGTACCAATTGGTCCACGGACCGGTACCGGTCCGCGGCCCGGTGGTTGGGGACCACTGCTGTAGACAATAAACACTTAGAATATTTTTTTTGTTCCTCCACATTTTTAGTATAAGTCACTCTATAAAGCACTTGAAATGATAGAAACTGTTTAGTTTGGTAAGGTTGTGTGCATGTTTGTATCTATTAATGTTTTTGCATACTTGGACTGTATTTGGAGTGATAGAAGTGCTCCAATGTGATGGATACTGTACAATACCTAGTTAGTGTGTGTAAAGTCACACACTGCAGTAAATCTATATAAAGTGTTTAGAAGTAGAGAAGAAGCTGGAGGCTCCAGAAGATCTAAACACACAGAGATGTCTGGTTGAGACAAGAAAACATCTTCAGCAGTTTGGGTTTCCTCAACTAAAGCAGCAGACCAAAGAAATGATGTAAAGCAGTCTAGATTGTTTGGAACAGAGTTCTAGCATTTGAGAGATGAAGTATGATTTTTCTCTTTTATTCTTTCAGTGTTAAGTTATTGAGATCCACAGGCTTAACTTTGTCCCTGATATAAATTCTTCCATGTGAGAACGAGTTCTCTCCTGTTTCAAGTTTCAAGCCACTACACAAAAGCCCTCCACCCTCCAGTTATTCAAGTTCCTTTTCATGAAAGCCTAATGGTTCCTCTTTTTGTATGTTTCTTTTGGCAGGTGATGAAGAGCAGTTCAGATCTGCTCAGTCTCATCATTGGGCCTATCGCTCTGTGATGAACTCATTGTTCAGGCTTTGTGGCATTCATTTTTTTCTGATTATATGATTAAAAATTGACTCATTGGAATTTTTCTCTCCATTTTCCTCTTTATAAATGTCATTTCACTCTTGTATGTCCATCTTCGGGAACGGGGGATGTGACATTTGGTGGATAGATAAAGCTCAGGTTCCTTCAGGTTAGAAAACTAGAGAAGGTGAAATTTCCGGAGTCGAAGACTCATTTTGCACATGATCTGCACACACTCGGGCTTTTTTGAGAAAATGACTGGTTGATTCACCTTATCTGAGACAAGACATTCCTAGGCTACTGCATAGCTTGATTATCTGTTATTATGCCAAGTAAGACCAAAGGGAATTAAACAGAAATAGAAAAAGGGTAAAAAAAAACAATATTTGCTCAGATGTAATTACAAGCATAACTATAATAGTCCTGTCCACCTTAGTGCCTTATCATGCAGAACTTGGCAAAGAACAGAATAAAGCTCTTCAAAGTGACTGAAGATCACCAAAGAGATGACTGAGGAGACAGTGGAGAAGAGGCATTACATCAAGTGAAATGTGTTAGGAGAAAAAAACTGGGCAAACTGCTAGGAATGTCAATGTTCAAGTCAAATATATTTGTATGGCACATTTAAAACAAAAGCAGTTGAGACTTAGTTGAGACCAGAAAGGTAGACTAAGGAAGGAGTGAGAGAATGGCAGAACGAGGGGAATTAGGAAACTGAAACTGAAGCAAATAATTAAACAGGACCTGAATTGGGCATATAACACTGAACAGAACAAGGCTGATCAAATCACAAAAAGGAATAAACTAGCGGTAAACAAATCCAAAACTCACGCACGGAACAAACTGAAAGAATAAACTAGCCTGGGAGGAAGAATGGAAATAGCAACAACAAAAGCTGAAATCTACAACCGGATGAATATGACAGACATTATGTAATCTAAATATAATTTTTTTGTTGAAATGTTTTTAAGCAGCAAATAGACGCTGACAGACAATGCAGCAGACGTGTTATCTTCTGACCTTTGTCTAACACACTGTCATTTCTGCATTTAAAAAATCAGCATGTCCACTAGAGGGCATTGTGGGCACTGTTGAGCTGTTCCCGGGCTAACCCAGCCTGTGACCCCAATTTGGAACAACAATGGACTTTGTAACAATCTACGTTCATCCTTATGTACAGTTTCATTATTTTTTTTTTACCTTTGTAATGTGTAGTTATAACGTTCAACTTTGGTGAAACCATGGCAGCCAATATCGAGTTGATTAACAAACTGTACTGTAGTATTGGCCCTGGGGACCCTGCCATCTGCTCTGTCATCTGAAGGCAGGAAAGAGGCTTATTCATCTTACCTTCTGCTGTGGACTCTGCCAGTCTGTTTTGAGCTTCAGTCGCAGCACGAATAAGCTTCCAACAGCCTGAAATCCTGCTCTCACTGTAGGCTACAACAAGCCTCGTTTGGCGTACTGCCGAAAACCTTCCTTTCATTTCTGATTAGACTCAAGACTGGAAATAGTGTTTCAGCTGGGCTAAATTTAGGACGTGTGTTTCTTTGATTAAAGGGAATCTGATTAATTCTGACTCATTTGAGGACATTTAAAGAAATTTACTGCAACCACAAAGCCCACCTGGTGTTTTTTGCTGTATGCACACAAAATCATGAGTGATCAGCCAAGGTTTGTTCTTATCCCCCCTTAAAGCTGTTCATCTAGAGAACGCATAGTAGTCCAATAACTGGCAGATTGTGCTCCTGTACATTGATGGAATGAGTGTTTTTCAGTCTGTACAAAATCTTGGCTATAAAATGAAGACAGGCAGCCAAAACTTCACCTCACAATTTTTAAGGAAGGATTTTTTTTCATATGTTTCTTTCCTCCAGTTGAGAGGCTGATATTCCTGCCTCAGAGGAAGGACTGTCAGTGGTGATATTACCTTTTGATATGTTACTAAAAGTTCATCAGTCCAACTGCTTTTATACTTTTGCTGCTTGTGTAAATGAAAAACTTGGATATTTGGTTTATGTCAATTACCTCTTAAAATATGTTCAGTGTGTTTAGGAATGTGACAGGAGAACACAGAGCGTGATTGCATGACAAATGAAAAGACTTTACAATTAAAAATCTGAAAAAAATATCTAAACTGGATTTAGCCAGGCCATCATATATCATAATTTGTTTGCACCTAGCCCATTACATATCCACATGTCTGTGTGCAGGTTGGTGTGTGTGTATCTATATCTTTCTCCTATGACTGTAGGATGTAACCGGCAGATGCATCTTCACAGCTGGAGTTCATCAAGCCCAATCAAGAGGAGCGGATTCACATGAGGGGTAATCAGGCGTACCTACTTTCAGCTTCTGTGTTTTCTATGCATTCACAAGCTTATTCCTGTTGTCTCCCAAACAGGAAAACAGATTGTCAGTAGGTGTTGCGTTCCTGGAATTTAGTGCTCTGTCTCCTCGTTCTTAGAGTCTGTTTCGATCCCACTTCAAGACTACCTCATTGCATCTCTCCACCAGCTAATGCTGTCGAAATGTAACCACAACAACCCACCATTACTCAGCCTCATGTCCAATAAGCACCACTCATCACCACCTGCCAATATTTGTGGGATTTGTGGGAATACTCACCTTTCCTATTGAAACTCCCCCACCTCTCCAACAGTAAACAAACCATCCCCTCAACAATTTCGAAATGCAAGTCAATAATCAAGTCCCTGTAATAATTGCTGCTCCTCCTCAGTGGTGTCTTGGATTTCCCATGAAAACTTGGAAGAGCTGTTAATTTATTTGAATCAAACATTTTAAACATCCTGTTCTGTGTTTCTGTGTTGTTTCCTGTGCAAGAGTCTCGGATCAAACCAACATGACATTCTGCTGTAGTTCTAAATTATATGTTAAGGGTCATGATCCTGTGAAGGGGGAAACCTTTGTCCCAGCTCCACGCCCATTTCTGCCTGTAATGTTCTTTCCTTCAGGTCTGCACTGCTCTATTCATTTCCCCACGATCTCTGATTAGTCTTTGAACATGCTAGAGAAAATATCCTAAAAGTTGAGTTTTCAAAAATCCAATTCAAACTCAAAGTGGAAAAAATATTTATATACTTTTCAATTCAGTGGGTATGAATAATTTTGCAAAGCACCTTATGTTAACGTTTTGCAACGAAGATCTCTCTATCTTCTGTGTGCTGCCAGTATTTTCAGAAAATCTTATCCAGACAAAAGCTTCCCATACACAAAATGTCTCCAGCTGATAGGAAGCGGTTATATTTCAGTTTTAGTGTCTTCTTCTCATCCCAGATTCTTCACAGTGGTCAGCAGACAGAGGCTCTACTTTGTTATTTTAAGCAGCTGTTTATTTGGTTCACATCAAGCACAAAGCCCTATACAGGTCCAGAGAAGAAGCAGCGCTCACTTTAGTTTCAATATTCATGGTTCAAATTGGGCTTTTTACTATTTTTGCTTTCATTTTAATTGATACACTTTTATTTGGTGGATTAAGTGATGTAGTGGAGCTGTGGAGTGCAACAAAATATAGCTGCAGATTTAAAAAGACCACAAATAAATCAGTTCCGCTGTGATTATATCAAGTAAGCAAATAATGCACATTTATTTGGTTATTCAGCTAATTTCTTGGTTTGCATTTGCTCTGCTTTTCTGACTCACTTCATCCACTTTGCATTTATTAGCAGTGAAATGCAAAAAATGCAATAATAAATATGTCTTCTTTTGAGAATCAGATCAAAATGCATCTGAGACGCTTTCTCCAACATGCTGACTATACATGGATTACTGAAGAAACACATTTGGTGTCTCAGGATATGTGTGTATTTTAATTCAATCAGGAAATTTATCATGTTACAATATATTAGGCAAGGGCTTGTCGTTGATGCTTTTCCTTCCATCAGATATGGAAAAAGGGTTTGATCTGTCTGGACCTCTTATATCACTGCAAGATATATGTCTCACTTCCTACTAGTATATCACGTTTTAAATAATTAACTGCCTCATATTTGTATGTAAAAAAAAAATACGATTAACTGCACTAGAATTTTTTATGTGTTTAAAATCTGTGGTATTAATTAATACATTGAAGTCCTGGATCTAATAGAGGTCTATTTTCTTAACCTATGATTCTTGAAGAAAGAAATATCTTCAAGCCTCTTTAAGTTTTTTAGAGATTTTAACAGACCCTAAGGTGGGTGATACCGTGGCAACAAACAAGACACATACATCTGAGGCTCCCAGTCGCTCAGTGGGAAGGTCTCAGGAGACTCAGATGTTTTCTCTGCAGCCAAGAACCTCTCCACTTGTCCATTTCAAATATCTGGAAATAAAGACACAGACTGAAAACTGTAAAAAAGGAATCACCTCTGCAGTTTGGGTCCATCATTTAACTGGAAATTGGACTGACAAAACAATCTGAGGAGAGTTTAGGATCTTCTAAGCAACTGATTAAAGCAGGACAGCCAGAGGTACAGGGTAACTATGTGTTTGGACATTTGTCTTAACACTATGAGAGGTTTTTTCTGCAGGAAAGGACTCTTACATTCCAGCCGCAGTGTCTTTATATGGTAGTCTCTGCGTATGAGAGACAGAGGCAGAAATCTCTTGGCTCACCTCATTTCTCTCATCCACTTCCCTCTGGCAGTGGGTGTACTGAGGGACTATAGTTGTCACCACATTATATAGGTAGAATATTTCAACAATGCTCAAAGATGGAAAGAAAACAGGAAGCACAAGTTTTATGAGAATACAAGTGGACAGCACTGCGGGGGGGATTTTAAGCTAAGGACAAGATGCGTGTCATAACCACTACATGTCATTTGTCATCACACAAAGAATGATGGGCCCAGTTAAAAATAAGGAGAGTAATAATTGTAATAATGCTAATTTTGTACATATGTTATTCCCATGAAATTAGCATAGCATTTTATCCTAATTGAGTCTTGCACCACCTCAATCTAAACAGATTTTAACTGGTTGCTTTCTTATTACTATCCACATTTTAGGACACTAAAGATTAGAGTTGCACAAAAACATTCTCTGTTTTTACCCTCTGCTTTGTCCTCTTTCCTTTATAACCACAACCTTGATTGCACAAAGGAACCTCACTTGATTTGAAAATGATCAGAGAATTATTGTTATTTCCTCCAGTGCATCTTTTTCCAAATCATAATATCTGTTCATGGGCAATTTCATATTTTACGTGTGGCTTAGACATTTATTCATTTTTTTTAATAACATGTGACTCATCAAATCTCTGGTAGTTTTCATGCATGGCATGTGGAGAAGAGTCATTAAATCAACTTCCTGGCTTGTATTACTTCTAATCAGTATTATTCATGTCTCTCAAGCAAGGACGTGTTTTATTGCTTCTGATTGTATTTTGGCTCGAGATTTTTGGCTTTTTTAGTTCCTTTATCTTTAAACAAAATGACTGTTTAGCAAAAACACAGATATTTACTGCCTAAATGCAAATCTATTCTAATTTTACTCAAATCTGCAAATACATTGCATGGGGATTGGCGAATTGGTGGCATCTCTGCCAGTTTTGCAACTACTTTTTCCCTGCTGTGTATTGTGTTGCTGGAGTACAGCGGTGGGCACTCCTGGTCCTCGTGGGTCGGTGTCCTGCATCTCTTAGACGTCTCCCTGGGCCAACACACCTGAATCCAACAGCTGAATCACCTCCCAAGTGCAGTCAGGTTCTCCAGAGTTCTGCTAATGACATCATTATTTGACTCAGGTGTGTTGAAGTAGAGATACATCTAAAAGTTGCAGGACAGCGGCCCTTGAGGACTGGAGCATTTGCATCGGCAGGGACAATTTGCACCAAACACAACAGAGGCAATGAAGAGATCAAATTGAGGACAAACAATGCTTTTTACATAATTTTAAGTAAGAACAAAGTCCTTGTCTCAACCTATAAACATTCCCTAAAGTTTTAGGATATCATTTCAAAGGAGTCATCTCAAACTGGAATTTGAAAATGAGATAGTGATGTTTTAGATGGGAAAGATAAGTGGATTCCTCCATGTCTTGAACTGATTTATATGGATATAAAAATAATTTATAGAAGTTAAAATGTAACAAGTTGTAATTTTGTTATGTAATATTTACAATTGCATTGTACAAACCTATATTTATATGAGAATAGAAAAAAGAAACAGTTGCTCACAATCACATGCAGTTGTCACCATAATGCTATATATATATATATATATATATATATATATATATATATATATATATATATATATATGTAATTTTTTTACATTTAGTTAAATTTTACTTTATTTTTTGCAAAATTATCAGACACAGCTCACTAGAAGGTAGAATGTCTCTGTGATATCCCCGACACATATTTTCCCAAAATTAGCTCCTTGGCAGTTTTTTTTTATTTTTTATCCCATTGTCTTTCCTGTGCCTGAAATTTAGCATCAGCTTTCAAGAGGTGGGAGTTTTTCCCACACAATCAGCATAATACACACAGCTTTGGTCTTTAAGAATGCCAAGCATTTTGCTCTTGCTGTAGATCACAGAAATGTATGAACTTTCATACTGATGGCAATGCTTAGTAAATGTGGCATTTAGATACATTCAGTTGTGGCAATGATACATTGCCCATGGGCACAATGTATCATTGCATAGGCACTCTTGTAGCTTGATAAATCTAATTTAGGAGCAGATCAGTTTTTGTGTCTCGTTTCTGATGTTCCAGTGTGTTGCCCATTTTGTCTATATAAACTTATTTCTTGATTTAGTTTTCCATGGTAAATTTCTAAGTGTAATCCACATTCTTTACCTTGGACATTTTGACTATGTCAATGATTTTGAGTCTGACAGCTTTCTCGCGCTCTCTGAACCGCCATCCATGCTGGTGTGCAGATTCGAGCCAGCCAGCATGGAAATCAGATATGAGGATATCCGTTGGCGGTAAAATGAAAAGTAAACTTAGATTCGGGACCAACAATTGAAAAAAATAACCCACACAGACAAGACTCAACATAATCCTATATGTGGTCAAAAAATACAGGCGATGTGTCCCGGAAGCTTCCAAACAGAATCTCGTAGACATATTTGACTCGCTGAGGTTGATTCTGTTTGTCCTTAGTATCCAAATTGTTTGGAGGCATTAAAAGGCTATGTTTATTTGCTGTTACGTTTCCAAGTAATTTTTTAGGGCGGGGAGGGGGCTGGTTTGAAACTTTTTCATTTCCTGTCATGTTGTAAGGGAACAAGATCTCTTTCACTATATTCCTCAAACAGAATCTCTGTATCTGTGTGTGTAACAGAGATTCTCAACTTGTGGTTAAGTCAATAGGAGGAGGGTGTTTGCAGTGGCACAAAGCCCAGATGGCTTGGAGACAGAAAAGACTGCATGCATGAGCAAAAATATTAAGACTCCCTTGTCAATGTAAAATGTGATATTGAAGCAGAAACAGACGATGAAGTATCCCGTCAATAAAGTTGTTCTAGTGTTAAAACCGCAGAGAAAAACAATAATTTTATCAGTGCACTTCAGAAAAACTTACAAGAAAGTTTTTTTTGTTGTTTTTGTTTTATTATTGTAATTGGAGACAGACCAGCATTCCAGGATTGTAGTTTCACTCTTTTACACACACAGATACATGAAAAGTTCTAAATATTATCACAATACAATTTTTTTTTTTTAGGCTGTTGGGACAAGCTGGAACAGGTGGAGATTCGATAAACAATTTAAGACTTCATGGACCAAAAGCAAACTTGTCAAAGTACTTAATTCTACTATAACATGGCAAGTTAAGGGGAAAGAAACTGCAGTATGAGTGTTTTCTTTAGCACAGTTCCTTTGCTTTCCATGGCTGGGCCGATATCACCATATTCAACATTTCACAGCAAAAGCTTCAAACAGAAGCTGTCAGTTTTGGAGCAGATCAGAAACCGTGAATGCTTTGCTGAAAAAAAAATAGTTCATGAAATTGTACAGTGAAAAAAGTCAATATGTGTGTGTGTGATATATGTGTGCTGCACTGCGTGTGTGGGCATGCACGTGTGTGTGTGTGTGAATAATGCTGTGGGTCATTATGATAATTTAAGGCTGTGGCAAAGTTATTATTTTTCTGCTGAATGGCAGATTTAGACACACAGAAAGACCAGAATGAGATGCAATACCAAAGCATTTTGTTTCATTCGTATTCGAGTCTGAAAAGGAATGCATATTGGAGTTAAAATGTAATAACCCAGCATTTTTCTTTGGGCTTGCTTACATTAGCTGGAATTTGCTTTCCAAACCGTTTGGGTCTCCAAACCGAGACTCAAAGACCTTTCCCATCTCACTTTGGATGCAGCAGATTATACATTTCTGACTGTTTTGTAAACAAGTATAAACACCCAAATAATTAAAAACTAGCCACCACAGCTGCTGAGCCACCACAGCTGCCGTTCTGTCATACCACTGCACAAAAACTCAACAAATGATACAACTAAATGCGGTGACAATAATTACAACACATTTTATAAGTTCTGTATGCTCTGTGGGCGCATTACTTGTTGCTGTAACTTTTGTGGAATCAATTTGTTTCATTCTTGGACTCTCTGTGATTATTAGTCCAAGCAGTGAGGAAAAATTCCCCAAAGCATTCTGTTCAAGACCTTTGGGAATAAACAATATCAAGGTCAACATGCAATTCTGTTAACCATTGCATACTAATGTAGTACCCCAAAGTTCAATCCTGGGGGACCTCTTATTTAATGATTATATTCTCAAACAATGTTCAGATTATAACACTTAATAAGATAGTTACCATTAATATGATGATACATATTACAATATCACCATTTGACCACAAACCCAATCAATTGTTGTGTAGATGGACAGAACAAATCAAAGCATTGATGTGCTTCAGCTTTCTTCTTCTGAACATAAATGTCAGCAATTTTATCGCTTTCCTTTAAAATCTACAAAGGAAAATTTGTTGGAACGCTAATTACCTTCCATTAAGGGGTAGACTACATTAACTAATAGGTTTAATGCTGATTGTGTGCAGTTTCCTTCTTTGATCCATTTTTAAGCACATTAATTCTGACAAATGCTGGAGTTTTACATAGCAACATGACTTGTGTGAAGGCAGGCAAGGAGTGATGGGAACAACCTAGACAAGCATGTATAAAAGTTCCACTAGCTCAGTGGGAAGCTGTGTGTCCCAGCAGACTGGGATGTTTTCTCTGCTGTCAAAGCCCTTATGCACGTGTTCATCTCAGACCTGCAGAAACCAAGTAACGCACTGGGTTGTTTCGAACGAAGCTTACAGAATGTAAACAAAAAAATCAAATCACCTCATCTATGTGAGGTCATCTTTGAGCGAGAAACAGGAAACACAAGTCGAATTGAGGATTTTCTTTAAACTGTAATGTCCTTACAAAGCTGCTCATTAAAGCAGGACAACCACAGGCACCGAATAAATATGTGCCAACATATTCACAGTGTGTTTCGACAGGCAGAAATGAATAATAATCTACAATTTCCATGCTATGTGCTAACATAGAAAATGTCAACCTGATATTGGCATGTGACTGAAACTGTTGAGGAGAAGATAACAGAACAGATTGTAATCCCAGACATTCACATGCAAAAAAAAAAAACATGTGAACATAAACACACACATACACGTGCACACACACACATCCCAAAGGAATCTGTGGTAGTGTGATTAGAACTGCATCTTTTCAAGCAATCTGGAGCAAGCAGCAGGATGCTGGCAAATAATATCAGCTCTGAATAATGCTTGTTCATTTTGTCAAAGCTCTGTTTATTTATTTCTGGATTTTGTTTCTGTTTGTTAGAGTTTGATGCTGCGTTACTGTAAATGTGTTCACCGGAAAAGTTATTTATTCTAACTTTGGAGAATTAGCACCAGATTAACTGAGAAAAGACCTGAAGTTGGCATAACATAACTTAATTTTAAACAATTGTGAACTTGTAAACAAAATATGATGGTCGGAAGTTATACATTGAAGATAGTTTTATTCAAAACATTTTATACCTTTTTTTTTACAGCACATTAACTGTGGATCCTTTCACTATATTTTAAAAACCTCCCAGGATGTATGTCAGTATGTATTTTTTAAATACTAAAATGGGATCCTGAAAATGGGAAAAGTACTGTTATAGAACACTGAAACTCCTTTTGTGATAATTTTTTAAAGTTATATAGCAAGGCTATTTACCAGAGTAGGAATTACAGCTGGTAGAGGTGTTTCTATGTGGATCATTGCCTTTCTGTCCTCCTGATACTTTCGCATCTGTAACATCATTTTCAGGAAGCCTTTTCAAATATATTTGTGGCATGAATGCCAGGACTTTGTGAGGCAACATACACAGCTGTGTGAGCAATGACTTAATACTAATCAATGTCATACTTTTTTTATATATAAATTTCGTACTAAACAAAATACAACATAGACATGCCTGTAATGGCAAAGATTTACTCATGTCAACCATTTAAACATAAAAAACCTGTTTAAATGGCTGCCATTGCATGGGAGTCTAATCAGTCTTTCTGACTTTGGTAGTCAAAACTGTAAAATGCAACAAGTTATTGTTAAAATAGTTAACAATATTTTCCATGGATATTTTTTATCCATGGAGGCTGCCATTGTTTCACCTGAACAATGTATGCTGAGCTGATGGCATGGTTGAGTTTGTTCTGTACTGGAATCTACCGAGAAAACACAGCAAGGCTAACTTTACATGGGTTGTTGATTTTCGCATTGCGTTTGACTGGTGTACATTTAGACAATGGGACACTGCGTCACTATTGGGTGTAATAAAAAAAAAAAAAAAAAAAAGATATTGAGGTGATTCTGAATCTGGATCACTTCCTACATGGGAAAAAAAGAGCACAGTCGGAAAGAGCTGAACACAACTTCAGAAGGACCGACATTTTTTGCCTTAAACAATTTTTTCTAGAAGATTTTGAGTCGCCTGTACAAGCAAAACCAATGAAGGATCTGACAGGTGGTTGCTACCCTCTCTAGCTAAAAGCGAATACCGTGCCAGCAGTTTTTAATCCACAAAACGCCAAAACCTCGCTGCCGGCTAGCATGCTGGGAAAAACAGACAAGACAAGCAGCTCTAGAGCTTTTTTAAATGCTAACGGAGCTATTGCTACAACCACCGATACCACCTAAACATCTGTTACCGAACTGAAGACTGAAATGGACACTGAGCTACCTACAGAACTACTTATCGGATCACACAGTCTGACCAGAAGTACGTGTCATTTATGAAGCTAAAGGTGGCAGCAGTGAACATCAGCTTCTTCGTCCAACTCTTTCCTCTTCCTCCGTTTACTCCTACTGATTTCTACATTCCCATCAATTTCAGTGTGCTCTGGTTCAAATTGGAAAGGCTTAACAACATAACTCATTGCTGTTTTGGCTTGCATAATCGAACCAAGTATACATAATTTACCCAGAATGCATTGCAGCATAAACAACATGCATTGAGGCGACCATATTTTATCAAAATGGATAAAAACCCAACAGTCGACAGTATTATTGCTGTCTTGTTTTTTGCATCTAAAATAAATATTTCTCAAATAAAGTCCTTGGTTAAAAGCAACTGTGGATCCCTTAATTATTTTTTTTTTTATTAATCACAGGGTAGTCCACAAGAGAACCCATGCATTAACCTACATATACCGCTGACATTTAGAATATACATTATGCAGAGACAGCTGCTTGTTACTATGAAGTCCTAAAGAAGATTATTGTCTTCCATGTACCGCCAGAACCGCATCCCGCAGTCTCGCTGACACTCACCAACACGTGCACGGCAGCTCGCGCGCTCGGGCTCTACAGCAGCAGCAACGGCATCACCGTTGTCCCGCACAACACGAGCAAACGGCGCCCAGCACGGGACAGACCCCGCACCCTCTCACTGCAGCATGACAACAGAGGTAAGGGATTTCCTGCTGCTTCTGTTAGTATTCCCTCATAGACTCCATTGCTACCCATTCTTATTTTTATCCCGGCAAGTGCAGGTGGGGGATGCGTTGCTGCAAACTGAATCAGACAGATGCATGTGTGTCCCGAATGTGGTGCACACCTGATTGAATATTCGACTGATTCTGGAACACAGGAGAGAGTCGTTTGTTTATTTAGTAGTTCTTTTTCTTTTATTTATATTCCCTCCCTAATATCTACTAACATTTTGCAATTTGCTCGCATTTTAGGTTTTTTTTTCTTTTCTTTCTTTTTTTTTTTTTACTACAACTCATGCAAATATTTATTGAGTAGGTATTTGTGGAGACTGTTGATTCAGAATGTGATTGCACTGTTTATGAAAATGACTATTTTGATGTTATTCAGCATCAGGGACATACAAATCCCCGTCTTACCTTCATCTACATCATGTTTTTACTCATCGTTACAAGGCTTAATAAATATTTTTAGCTGAAGTGTATCCTTTTGACACAGTTCAGAGCCGAGCAAAACAGTTTTCTACCCTGAACACCTTTTGGATTAATCTTCTTTCATTGTCGTTACGTATGACTTACAAATCTAATTCAAGATCAACAACAATGTTCTTGTTCATGCTGTGACTAATAGCACAACTAGTTGCCTCATTCAGGAGTTGCTGGTTTATTTTTAGATCCAGTAATGCCTGGTAGCTCTTGGGCCAGCAGCACATCTTCCTCCCCTCTCTGTGCCCTTGGTAATGTCACCATAATGCTGAAGACATTGCTGGCTGAGTTATCATGGTGATGATCTCACAAGAGGGTGCAGCTATTACTTTGTGTGGTTGGGAGAGCACACTCATCCAGGCACTGATGTGCCTATGGGTTAATTTATGCAAGCATGTCCAGTACATGTGGGTACGGGAGATGTATGTATACCAGAATTGCCCCAATTTATTGATCAGTGAAAATAGTAAATTAAGCATAATAAAAATAAAGCTAAAGTTGAGAAGAAACCATGGAACTGTTTTTTTTTCTTAGGTTTTATCTATTTTATTGTCTGGTGTTCTTTTCCAAATCCCATAATTTTCTTAGAAATACATGTACGTGCATACTAACACACATATATTTTTTAAATTCATGATCTTTCATTAATCCAGCATATGAATAATTTGATTTGACCGATGCAGTTTAAAACCATAAATACCAAACTCTGAAATAAGCACCGCTTCTTGTGCATGTTTGGAATCCTTCCATTATGTTTATTGCATGAAATCATTGGATAACGTTATTAAAAATCAGTTGGCTCGCTCTGCGTCTACATTTGTATCGCCTAATATCATTACATCCAGATCCTGATCCCAGTCAGTAGCTTCGCTTTGGCTTGGGACCTGAACTGTTTGGGAATACTGCACTAAAGACTAAACTGGCAGAAAGAGTCCAGCTAAAACAATATTCCACCTTTTCCAAAATAAACAAAAAAGACATTTCTTCCTCTGGCTTTGGTCTCACAGTTGTTAATCTATCATTTCAATCTTTTTCAGAAGTTCATAGACCCTAGGGTTAACAGGAGGCCACTTACAGAGTTAAAAAAGGATGAAAAAAGAGCACTCGCTGTGAAATAACTGTTGAGAGATAGAAATGAACTGTCTAATGTTGAATGCATTTCCTCTGCATACTCTTATTGTTTGAGTATGTGTGTCCTCTGCCTACTGGCAGCACTCACCCATATTGCAGCTGTGTGCTCATTGAATCAAAATGACTAAACTAGGGAACATGTCATGTTAGCGAGAACTACACAAAGCTAGAATGAAATAATAAGGAGGAGATGTCATTAGAGTGGAAAAAGCGACAAAGAAAATGTTACCTCTTCCTTTTAATCAGTTCTCTGCCAGAGGCTTTCTCTTTTCTTTATGCATGTCATTTTTTTAAGCTTCCCCAGAGTCTTTTCTGATGACAGTTTTGTCCTTTTGTAAAATGCAGTTTTAGTGGCTTACCCTGTACTTCTACAAAATGTCAACACATTTCATGTGACTTCCTTTTTTATCTTTATTTGACGTTAATTATGTAACTTACGTAATGCCAAAGGAAAGGAAATGATTCTAATTTCTGTGGCAAATGGGAAGACATTTGTGGAAATTTTTAGGAGCTGCACAATCGAATGCATGACATGAAGGCCACTTATGTTGAAGTGGACTTCTTTCACAATTCCCTCCAGTGAATTGACTGGTGGGTCACTTTGTCTCTTCAGCCTCCAGGCAAAAAGACCTTCAGGCTGGGCAACGGTGCCGCAGGTTTTTTAAGCTCCTCACTCTTTTTCACTCACTCCAGCATTCTTCTGTTAGCCACAATTGTTTCCCCTGTGACTCTGGCCATCTGCTTGCCTTTGTTAGTTTAGTTCCCTTTGGTTTATTTTCTTTATTAAAAAACACTTGCATGTGTACAAAACTATCTCTACACCTGAGTTTTATGAAAACCTAATGATGATATTTTATTTCCGGAAGTATTTCTTGTGGTAGCAATCTTCTGTTCCCAGTCTCTACTCCTGTGTTTTCAAAGATTTAAACCTTATAAGGTCATTTATTTCAACAACTGAAATGTAAATGGAAAACACACATAAAATATATCTAATATAGCTTTTACTCAGGAGACAACTTTAAGAAAATATTTTTTGATATTGTTTTTGTTATATATCTTCATTTTCAGAGTAATTGAAACAGGTTTTCATTAGCTGTATGTCATAATTGTAAAAAAAAAAAAAAAGAGCAATCAAAACTAAATATGTGATGTTATTTGTATAGTGAATTTATACATTTCACATTTTTAATTGACTTGCTGAAATAAGTACATTTTTAGTGGTATTCCAATTTGTTTGGCGGTGCCAGTGCCTTTTAAATCTCTAAATTAGGGGTCTTCCAATCCAGGCCTTGAATAATCAGGTCATTTGGACTCTGGCGAACATGACCGCACACTGAGGAGGTAATTCCTTCATTTACTTCAGGTATGTTGGACCAGGGGCACATCTAAAACTGGCAGGACACTGGCCTTTGAGGCGTGGCTTTCAGGACTCCTGATCTTAATATTAAATTCCTACTTTTGGACACTTTTGAAAAACGTCCTGCTGGAAGAAAGACTTAATACTCCCTATTACGATATTTCCTCGTTAGTATTTAGTAACTATTAATCAGTTCTAGCCATCTTTTGATGTTTTGGTGATTTATATTTAAACAGTACATTATTTCCCATTCTGGCACTGCAAAACAAAGAACCTATGTAAACATAATGAGGTTGACGTTGGGCCAGCTGATGCTGATTTGAATAAACAAAGCTGCAGCGTGTCTTCATGATTACATCTATTAATAGAATGACTGATGTATCATCTTGGCCCAAAGATAGACACTATGTTAGAGAGGCACAGAAAGCAAAGAAACAGATATTAAAAGCTCTGGCTGTGAGATGATTCTGGCTGCTAGTGGATGAAAATAGAAGCTTAGACTCTATTCCTGGTTGAGATTGATGTTGGCCTTTTCTGTAAAGAGATGAAAGACTGGCTCTGTGCTGTGTCTGCTTACATGGACTCACTACCTTCCAATAATAACAGACTGCTGTGGCAACCAAAGCTCAGCAAAAGGAGCATGGATTAAAAGTTGGCTAGTTAATTCCGGCAAATGGACAAGTCTTTTGCGTTCCTGGAGAATATTATATACATATAACCTGAAGGACAACCTCATATGTGTTGCTGTATCTTTTTATACTTTCTTTTTGTTTCTCTCTGTCTCCTTCCTATTTCCCATCTCTACTTGCATACTTTTTCTGTATTGCTAATTGCCAACCTCTTGGGAGAAGTAATTTAGATCAGCATGAGACAAGATTACTGTGCCTGTTTTGATGCCAAACATAGCAGTTACTAGCAAAGTGCTGCAAAGAGCAGCATCTCTGGCTGCTGTAATTGAAACTGGGTCTGTTGTAGCTCCAGGAATAGTCAGGGTGCCATTGCAAGCCTACACTGCTGTTAAAACATGAGATTCTCACATTTGGGCCATTACCATTAGTTAATTAAAAGCTGCCAAGATGATTTCACATCACTTTATTGGCATTTATAATAAAAATCTCTGTAGAATTGAGTTGCCAGAAAATACAGATGAACGACCAAAATAGAAAAAAGTGAACTTTTTTTTTTTTCAAATTCTAAACATATATATATAAAACATATTTGTATAAATAGCTGCAAACTTTAGTTGAGTTTTAAGGTGTCTGTGCTTTTTCCTTGTTCAGAACCAAGCTGTGGCGTGTCTTCACTGTGTTCCAGTGAAGTTGTTGGTATTCCAGCATTTTTTGTGTTTCTGGGTTGTTCCTGAACATTTTAACCAAGTTTCTTTCATCTGAGAGTGACAGTTTGGGTCGGAATGTGTAAACTTGGACTCTCTTGGTTGTTCCAGCTGGATGATAATACTAAACACATCGAAGACAGTTAAACACAAGTACATTAAGATTCCTGAATGGCCTTCTCAGTGACGTTAACGCTAATGAATTTGTTGACTATGCATAAAACCAAGAAACAAAGTTTTTAAAATGAAGATTAGCAATTATGCTAAGTAGAATGGTCACATATCCCTCTAGAATGCAGTCAGGATTCAAGCTGCCACCACTAACATTACCACAAATATAGGTTGGAGTGTGTTTGAGTCTGCATGTCTTAAGTTTTACACATTGAGGAATTGGAAACAATTCAAAATAAACTCAAATATGTCTACTCATTTTTTTGTTTTTAAGAATCACTTAGGTGGTATGTGTTTCTTCAATTACTCCATGCTGGAAAAAGAACAGCTAATATTGTATCATTTAAAACCCCTAAACTATTATGACATCCATGTCTATGATGAGCTGTTTAACTAGAACTGTTTGCGACTTCGATTGGACTTAAATCTAAAGAAACACATCCTTTTCCTCCCCCACTGCTGTGTGTCTTCTAAGTTTCATAACCTCCAGGAGATGCAGCACACTGCATCGCTGGTAACAAAGGTGTTCATACAGCGAGACTACAGCGAAGGAACTGTGTGCCGATTCCAGACCAAGTTCCCCACAGAGCTCGACAACAGGGTGAGAACTACAACGAATGATTGTGAAACAACTGCAACATGTTGCAGCTTAAAATTAAATCCTTTTAGTGTAATAAGCAAATATGCCTGTTGAACTAATCTGCTTTTCTGCCCATGTTTTTCCATCTCAGATTATACAAGCTTTAAGAGTGTGATAATTCTTATCAAAAAATTTTTATTTTGGGTTGAGTAAAATGCAGCAGGCATGTTTAACATGTTTCTCAATAGATGCACAGATTGTTTATGTTGTTGTGGGAGAGTTAAATATTCTTGTGTTCCCAGTCTGCCATAGCTATACCACTCATTACTTTCTCTCCTTGTTTGTGTTTATTAGATAGAGAGAGCTCTGCTTGAGCAGACAGTAAAGACCCTGAACTCTTATTATGTGGAGGCTGAGAAAGTTGGTGGTCAGTCATACCTGGAAGGATGCCTGGCTTGTGCAACAGCATACATCGTCTTCCTCTGCATGGAAACACGCTATGAGAAGGTAAGAAGTCTAAAATGTCTTCACCTGATGACTTGAGATATACCTGTGAAAAGACAAAAGATTTAAACTTCTTTCTCATCTGTAAAGTGTGTATTATTAACAATCCTCAGATCTACATGCACGGCAAGAGACTGACATCAATAATTTTGTTAAAATGCAATGTTTTCAGAAATGCTGCCAGACCTGACATTTAAGTATTGAACACCAATAGAGGGCCCAGTGTCTGTACCCTGGTAGCTTGAAGCAGTAGTGAAAAATGGGAAGAGGCTTTCAACAACACTAAGTTAATGATGTAGATGTTTAAAAAAAAAATCGGGAATTGTGGTAGAGTAATATGAACATATCTACGTTCTGCCCCACTGTCATCTAGTTGTAAAGGTGATAGTAATCAACTGTCCGTTGTACCATACTCAATTTCAAAAGTTAAAAGATAAAACTTTAAGAATCAGCACATAATTGTATTTGTTTAGTATTAAACTCATAAGTCGTATGACAATTCTGGATGGTGTAGCAATTTAGAAGTTAATGTTTAAAAACAGAAAGGCATTTGGTTTTGTTTTGGCTGCTTTCTAAAACCCAGTAGTTTTTAAAACTCACTCCAGTGGGAAACAGGCAGAATCCAGGAGATAAAATCAGGTCTTTAAAACCTTCCACTACTTCTTACATCCTGTTCTGAAGGCCACGCATGAGTGGCACCGGGAAAAGCACGGCACGCCATCTGTAAAACAGTTTTACTTAGCACAGGCAAGATGTCCATCTTCAGAAAGGACAGGTGGCTCAACCTGTTCATGACTGTATTGCCGCTTGTTAGTCGCCGAGATGGAACAAGAGCACACACGCATGCATACTGCAATCGCACACATAAGCACAGTGAGCTTGATTAATCCCCTTTGTCGTTTTCTGTGAACTTGCCAATGCGTCAGATGAGATTGGAGTGGCGTAAAGTTCCAGCATGTCTTTCTGTTCTGATCTCTGCCTCACACAACATTCATCTCCCTCATCTTTTTGCATTTTGTAAACATTTCTTTATCAAAGCTGTGCCGAGTACTGGGAGATTGACCAAGGCCCACAAAGCAGGTTTATTGCTACGTTGAAGCCATGCAGAAATGGCCTGGTCTGACTCACCTTTCATCTTCCTGTCAGGTGGAACCGCTCCATTGAGAGGCTCAGATGTTATCGGCTCCGCATGGGAGTTGTTTATTTACCTGTTTAAACTTTATGAATACCTCTATGACTGACGCCGATAAAATATACCCACCCAGGTTGAAGCTGAGTGTGCATATTCACGTGTGCCACACAACCGTGGTTTTCCAATCTTCGTAGCGGACTTTCAGAAGGCACTGATTGTTCCCTGCATGTCGGAACAAGCCTCAAAAGCTCCCCCACACAGAATCTTCATTGTACATCTCCTATTTCTTCTCTTCTTTGCTGACAAGAACATGGATCAAAATGCAGTTTGATCCATTTACCACAATACAAGTTCAGAGTTTGTACGAAAAGCACAGAGATGTTTCTACATGCAACTTAAAAGAGGAGGACTACTTCTCTATAGTGTGTGTATAGTCTTCCCAGAGCAGCTGACATAATCATGCCAGCATAGAAGTGACACAGTTAGAATAAGGATACTTGAATGTCAAATTTTGTAAGTAAATAGGGTTGAGCTTTTCCCAGGGCTTTTTCCCTTGAACACGTTAAAACATTTTTTTGTCATTATTTATTTATTTCCAGACTACTGCCTTTTAAGATATTCAGTAAAGTTGATTTCATGACGTAAATATTTTACACCATTGTTTTTTCCAGTTTTTAATATGAGCTTGTTAATTTCCACTATTTAGTTAAATCCACAATGTGTGTGGGTGTGGGTGTGTGTGTGTGTGTGTGAACGGGTGAGTGACTGCAGCTTTGGGGTTTTCTGGACTTGATAAGACACTACACAAGTACAAAGTCATTTACCATTCACCATTTAAACTTCTCTCCTTTTAAGGTTTAAAGTAATCTATATTTTACCAACATGTTTCTTCTGACTGGAAGTAAAATCAACATTTTGGATCAGCACAGCTAGAATCCTGATTTCAGTTTTAATGAGATTTTGTAGAGTGGATAAAAGATTAGAGCGATGACAACCAGAGAGAAAGCAAGTTGCCACGGCTTTGAGCTCATGCCAGAAAAGTAGCTGATTTTTAAGTATGATGTCTCCACATCAATCAAAAGGTGGAAAAATATTTTCAGATTGTAAGGCAGGATAAAATGCAGTGCACCCGTGCACAAAGCGGATTACCTCTCAGTAGCACTAAAAGTCATTTCCCATTGATTGGGCATGACAAGATGACATAATTGTGTTTTTTATGTTGTGTTTGTCTTTTAAATCCGAACTCCACAATGATCCGTGTTCCCCCTATCAAAAGACAGCACTGATCACACTTTCAAGATCTGCTTATTAAAGCCTGTAAACAGGTGAATGTTGAGAAAAGTGGTATTTAAAAAAAAAAAAAGATTTGCTGACTTCGTTGTTCTTATAGCAGTGATCCTAATAAATGCCAGGCTGAGTTGAATGAAGTGCATCTTAGTGACATAATTAGACTGTATTTTAGAGTTGCATGGCATGTCCGCATTGCTGGGACCCACACAGGCATGTCTGATGTACTTCTGAGGCTCTCTTCTAATCAGGCCATTATCTGTTAATTTAGCATGACTGTTCAATTCTTTGGTGCAACCTATCAGCAACAAACATAGACTACAAAGGTTATTCGCAACTGTTTTTTTGTGTACAGACATGCTAGTTTAAATTTGTATGTCGAGGCATAGCCTGAAGTGCACAATTTCCTCCCCACCGCTTTGTGGTTATTGCGCAGTTGCTGCAAAACTAATGGGTGGGTTCATTGCCAATACAATGTAAATAAACTGGCCACTTTACTTTTTTAGACAGTTTGCCCTGATGTTTAGCCAAGGCATAACATTTGGCCTGAGAGAGTCATCTGTTCCATGTGGAGCCACGGCTTCAAGATGGAAATTTTCAGAAAGAGAAAGGAGCTCCTCAGTTTTAGCAATTCAATTTATAGTCATGCTTAGCCTGAGTGGTTAGGAATATGCTAAAAAAAAATATGGATATACTTTAACTATAATAGAATTATTTTAAGTTTATATTCTGATTCTCTGGAATTAAAGACTCAGGGATATGCATTTGCTACAAGATGAACAAATTTCTTCCATTTTCATATTTTCCATTTGAGACAAAACATTGCAGGAGATTAAGTGACTAAATCCAATCTGATGGTTGATCTCTCGACTATCCATGGCCATTACATGTCACAGTACCCTTTAAAAAGTAATATGCAGGCACTAGCCCCCAGTTAGTGCAGCTGTTAGATTATCTTCTGTAAAACTGTGTGTTTAGATTTTGCATCCAAAGAGTTTTGGATGTTTCTAATGAAATCTGGATTAAAACCAGATGTATGTCAGTCCTCCTCTAAAACCTCTTCAACCACCTTTTATTTCAGGTCTTGAAGAAGATATCAGGCTACATCCAGGAGCAGAATGAGAAGATCTACGCTCCGAGAGGTCTGCTGCTCACAGACCCCATAGAGAGAGGAATGAGGGTTGTATCCTTCATTCAGCTGCTGCTATACTTTCTGTGAACAATAAACAAAAGTGTATAATGGTCTAGATCGTAGATTGGCAATTGGAGAGACTGGCTTTTACCAAAGCACTTTCTAGAGATGGATACCTGGACATAAGAAAAGCATAATTTATACTTTTTGAATAAATCTTTAATTCTAGTTCTCCATGGTACCTGTTCGACATCTCCTTGTTTCCAGGAATAAATCGAACACATGGCAGCTTTGTAGAGGTTTGCTAAAAGGAAATTCTGAAAGCAGAAACTAACTAAAAGCCAAGAGTTAACAATATTAGCAGGCAGACGTCATGGAAAGTCTTATTTTTACAAATGAGCCAAGCACTTTCACCGTTCTATAGTGACAGTTTTCTAAATGTCTTTGTGCGGTTCATGGCACTGCTGGGTTTTTTTATTGTCTTCCTGACTGACCCCAGAACAGGCAACAGGAGAAAGAAAAATGTGCCCAACAGACCATCACACTAGCTTCCCGTAGAATGACTTTCTGAAAAACGAGACTAAAAGTCAAAGAGCAAAGTTTTACCAATGTAGCTGGTGCTGTCCTAAAACTACAAATAAATGTTGAAGACCATTTTACAGTCAGTGAGTCCCGTAACGTTTAATTTACCCATCAATTCTTCTACTTATTCTCAAGGGAATCCCAGGCCTCCTTTGCCACAGTGACATACTGAAGCTTATTCTTAGGAATCCAGACATCTTCACAAACCAGAGAGGAAATACAGACCTTACAGTGGGAAGCATCCTGCTTTCATTCACATCACATGCCTGAACAACCTCAACTGCCTCTTTTCCTTGCAGAGCAGCGTTGGCTTTACTTTAATCTTTCCTTGGATGGCTGAACTATAAACCCGGTCTATGCTGTTCACTGACTGTGGGCAACACGCATTTCCAGCAGGGTCGGTGATCAGTGCACACTACCCGATTGTATCCAGATCAGCCTAAAAAAAATTCAAACATGTTTGTTCAACTGCGATCTAGGTCGGTTTGTTCCCCTCACACGTTTGCGGACTCCAGTCTTCAACTCCTCTCACAACGGCAGATTTTTGTGCCAACGTTCCCTGATGACTAACCTCAGGCTCATCCAGACTTTCCTCAATTGGGAAGGAGGGATAACAGTGATAAAAAAATATATATATATAATAATAATAATAAAACATGCAGTTTGTCTCCAACTTAACACTGATAAACAGTTGCAGAAAGTTGACAATTGACATCATCCTCATTAATTGCCACATTCTCCCCCCCCCCCTCTCAGTTCGGTAAAGTAGGAACCTCACAGGTAAAGCACCACTGTCATTGTGCAGAAAGCTTTGACATGGCAATATCCATAGCTGTTATAGGGGATTACAGAATGATATTGCTTTAGGACATCCCTTTTCGTGCTCCTCTCTTGTGTTTTTCTTTATCTGTATAATCCTTGACGTTCATTGTGTCCCCAGCTGGAGATCAGCGTGTTTGAGGACCGGGGCTCAAGCGGCTCTAGTCCCAGCAGCAGCATGTCATCGTGCGGCACTGCTCGGTGACTGGAGGAGCAGCACCAGGCTTACGGGTACCACCACAGAGGCAGCGGGACACTCACCAACATCCGCATGTTGAAACATGAGAGCACCAGGTTCTAAAGACGAGCAGAAAGACGAAAAATCCAAGGAGGTGATCCACAAGATTTACACACTCTTCCTGTTGAGACCTTCGACTAACCACCATTGGACAAGGATCTGGCTTGTATAAAAGTTGTGGCTACTTAAAATAATCGACCTATGTCAAACAAAACCCACATATCAGCTTGTGACAAAATGCAAAATCCATAGTCTAAGAAGATAAAACTTTTACTTTTGAAAAGAAGTGAATAATTTTTCTTCCATTTCGTCATGTATGTTTTATGTCCTAACGTTGTCTGCAGGCTGACATGAGTTTAGGCCTGTCATCAGTGCATGACTAGTATCATTTCACTGTCATTATTCTGTGCTCATTTATAGTCAGGGTATTCAAAAGTCTTTCCAGCAGCACCAGCATCTAAAATGAGGATAAGTTACTGAGCCCCAGGAGACACGGTGTTCTTGCATTTGTTTCAGGTAGTTGAGGTCAAGTCGCGTTGAATGGTGGCAAATTGGGCTTACCAAAGCCCAAGGCTTCGTTCAGAGGTATTTGGCATAAATGTCAAACTAAGAACAGTGTGATTTATTTATCTTTCTTATTCATCAGAGTGGATTAGGTGATCTGCATCACAGCTGCAGGCCATATATGCAGACATATTTACATCATACCACACCCAAGCATTAGATATACAGTATATGCAGTGAAGGGGACATGTGTGCACATGTAGTATATACAATGAGACACATACGTGTGCAGCATGTGCTTATGCTTTTCTACTCACACTGAGATTATTCTAGAGTTTGGATATGAAAAAGCCAGGAAATATGGTTTCAGCTCTCTGGGAACATATTCAGAGGTTTGGACATTTTTTTTTTGCTTTCTCTCTCGATAATAGTTTTGATGTCTGGCAGTTTTTATGATTTTGAATTCACTTGCAGTCTAGTGTGAGATGAAAGCTTGCAGATCTTAACACTGTCAGAAACCCTTTTCCCTAAACATACTTACTGGCTTCCTAATAAAGCTGGAAGAGAGTGGGCTGTTATCAGTGAAGCTGGAGACTCTGCAGTCATTAAGCCGAGAAATGTGTTTCTGTTTGAGGGCTGGAGCTCGCAGGAGAATCGGCCCACACAGAGTTAAAGAACTAAACCTTATTTAGCCTGTGTTTACGGCTGTTATGTAGATGCAGCTTGTGTTAATAATTCAAACACAACAAAAAGACAAAATATAAAAAGTCTTGGAATGCACCGCATCCAACTGGCACACTCAGAGAAGAAGAAATGTGGAAAAGAAAGTTCTGTCCATTGTAGGGTTTTAAAGTTTAGATAAAATGGATTTGCATTTTACAATGTTCTGAGATAGTTGGCTTATGGTTTAAAAATTGCACAATCTTTCTGCTGTGGCTTTCCTACAGTTTAAAGACGTTAGAACGAGCTAAAATACTGGAGCAACCAGAGTTTTCCCCAGCTGTTTGCAGCATAGAGTAATGCTGTGATTCCCCTCTTCCACCATGCTGCAGAGTGAAAAATGACTACTTCACTTTTCTCTGGCTTACAAGAAAGAAAGACGAAACCACCTGTCAGAAAATACTTCTGGTCATAAAAACATGTCAGTCATGGCTTGAAACACAAGCTGTAAGCTTCAAGTCTATCTTACACCTTCATCAATTCCTGTCCCTATTTTGTAGCCCCACATTGCTAATATATATGTTAGTATAAAATGTCCCATAGTGATGGCACCATTTTGTTCCTGGTAAAAATACAGGGGCACTATGACTTGTTATCCCAAGGCTCCAAAGTAAAACTACTATTATTGATAACAGCAGCCTGTCTTTGTGCAGTCAACTACTACATGAGCAGAGTCTGTCAGCCAATAAATCTGATATATATGTTATTAAAAAACAGAATAATGGAAACATTTAATGTTTTGCTCAATAAGGACGAGATTTATTTGTGAACCAATTGTAATTTAGCAGTATGATTTTAAATTATTGCTTAAGTCTATGCATAAAATACAAATAAGGCCAAATAAATAACACAGTTGTTCTTCTGAAAATGTAAAATTTTTCAAGCAACAGTAGGAGCAATATGACGTTTGTGGGTTTTTAAAGCTAAAAACCACAAAACCTTGGTTTTGTGTAAAACCAAGGTTATCATATCCTTGAAATCTCATAACGGCCAGTGTTTTAAAATAATTTAATTCTACTTTCTAGTGTACTAAATTGCATTACATGGATAACTTTTTAAATTCTGCCTATAATTTTAAAAGATACATTTTGTTTTCAAATTAGCAGATTTCTAATGTGAAAAGTCTGTGTTCTCTTTGGAAAGACCTCCTTTGGACAGTGTAGGTAAATTCTGAACTTTCATTGACTTAATAGAACTTAAAATTTAGCAGCAACACAATTTTAAGGACACAGTTACCTTAAACTGCCTCTCATATGGAAAACCATCAATCATGGTTGTTTAGCGTCATTAAGTGTGACCATAATGTTGCAAATATTTTCATATTGACAGAGTATCAACACAATACTCGTTTTGTTTGTCTATGTTTATCATTGTTGTGGTTTTTTAGTGCTACTTCAGCAGATGATGCTGTTGTCTTTTGTTACTGAATGTTCAACGGTAAACTGGCCACAGCAGATCTGTGTTTTAATTTATTTCTGTGAATAGTTTGACATTTTTTAACCCTTGGATAACTGATCTAAACCAGCAAGACATTTATACCACAAGAGTTTCGATGTGCTTGGATTTAGCCTCCTGTGCTTTGTTTTTTTGATGCCTTCATGTTTCATACTGGTGGAATGGATATCCAACCTGGTGCTGATGGACAGACCAATTTAAAAGTGACTTAACACTGCCAAAAGGCACATAAAGAAGCTTATTGGACAATGTATATTAAAATGAGTGTTAACAGTCTGCGCAGATACGACTTTGTAGCTTTGATTGTATACATTTGTGAATAGAAGATATTGGATATGTGATACAATAATCCCATTTCACTAGATGTTAGTAATTTGTTTCATATGGTCATTAAGAAAAGGAGCAGTTAAATGCAGACGAAGACGCTGGGTTGTGTCATTTGTTAGTCATTATTGATTTGTCTATAAATCTGTTGAGAGTTTTGATACTGTAGCTAACGAAGTTGACAGTAAAACCAAGTTGATGACAATGATTCTCAGGGAAAACTTTTAACAGGCCAAATTTAAAAGGTCTTAAACGAGTGTAGCAACATGGTGATGGCCATGTTACTCAGCCGGTTGCACAAGCTACAATGGAGTCTCTGACTGCAACTCCTCAGCCTATGATTAAGCTTTGCATAGACTAAGTATTGAGCAATTCATTTTATTTAAATGTTTAGAAACAGACATTCATCTTAAAGTAGCATGTCAGTGGTTCCTGGGGATTAGAGTTGGAGAATCATGAGTCTGACAAAAATAATCTATCAGTTTATATATATATATATTAGTCTACTGATGTATGAAAATCTTCCAGAAAAGGTACTGTTTCCAATTGGTCTGAAAGTCTTTTTTTTTTTTTTCTTTTACATATTTAATAGTATCCCTGTCCAAAGTATAGAGATTAAGAAGTGAGAAAGTCACTTGTGTATAATCAGTCTTAAATTTGCAAACCAGACAGCCAATCATAAAATGTGATTTCTAAAAAAAAATGTGATTAGGATTAACTTAAAATGTAAAAAAGATCAACATTTTCAAAGAAATCCTTATTCTTAAGGAATGCTTACTATTCTGCAAGTGCTAAACAACGATGGGTAGCTCATTTAATAATGTACCACTATTGCTACTTTATTTATCTTGTACTGCATTTATGAGTGACACACCTTCATTAGGTTGTAAACAATCAGTAATAAAAACATATCAAAAGATGGATGTTCTGTAAGAAACGAAATATTGGGCAGTAACTATGACATGTCCCTGAAAATATCTAACATGATGTGTGCAATATTGGTGCTGAGTTGTTTTGCCTCTGGGGAGACTCATTGTTCTGCACTGATGTTTTATGCTGCATGGTGTGTAAACATGGTAGCAATCGTCAAGACAAATAAAATCCCTCTTAAAAAAGTATTGCGACATGCTGCCAAAAGTTATATATTAATGTTGTTGGTGTGTTAATATTTGGTTACTAATAAGTTCATTAAAATAATGTTATGTAAATTTTTATAAAAGTTGATTAGACTTCCTATCTAGAGTTAGGATGTAACTGTCTATAAAGTGTTTGATGAAGCCAGTGAAAACAGGATTGATTGTTGATAGTATTAAAATAAAATTCATTTTGCTTAGAAGATTGATGCAATTTCTGACTCTTGTTAGTTTTAAAAACTGATATTTCAAATGTTTCTGAGAAAATCTTGGAAGGAAACCCCCACAAAGATTGGAAGTTATATCACCGAAGGCCTGTTGTTAATGTGTTCAATAAAAGAAAAGAAAAAAAAAATCTCTTTTCAATCCATGTATCTTAGTTGCCTTTAACTGGCTTTGTGATCAGTTGGGGTAAAAGCTGTAAAAATTGCAATGGTTCCAAGCCCAAAGGAAAAAACAATGCAAACTTTAGGTTTGGTGGCTCCAGAGAAATTTAAATCTTTCAAAATAACTCGTAAAACCAGGGGGCTAAAAATTGTAATAAACCAACTAATATATTTTTTTAAATGTAGATTTAATAATAATAAATGTTTGAGATTTTTTTCTTTTTAAGTTTTCTCAGGGAATAATTGATTTCCCCCAAATTAATGACACTATAAGTATAATTTTTAGATCTAATTTTCTTTTTATTAGGTTGAAAACTGTGCTGGTTTTTTGCTTTGTTTTTAGATCATTTTCCACAAATATCATTTTATTAAACCTAATGTTGTTATTTAAAAACCTACAAATAGCAATAAGATGGGGGTTCTTTGAAAAAAAAAAAAACAGTTTTTCTACAGACAATATTGATAAAAAAACATGTATATCTTGTCCTTTTTGAAAAAAGCCATCCAACATTTACCTCTGAACAAGTTTTGCTTGGCTGAACAGAGGACAAAATGGCTCTTTGGATCATAAAGGTCACAAGCCCCTCTCTTACACAGTACCAGAGTTTCCATGTTTTCAACATTTGTTGCTCTCTGGCTGGACAACACTGCTCCTTTCTGCTCTACTTTCCTGTTCTTTTATTGCTTGTTTTCTCAACAGAAAGGAAGTTGTCAACTTAACCTTCACAGTTGTTTGTTTTTTGAGTCACGGAGAAGAAAAGTCACTTCTTGCTCTTGCATTAATGGACTTAAATGCTTATTCTTTCTGAAGACAGAAAACCCATATACCGCCCATGATTCTGCTTTCCAGAAATAATGGAGCAAGCAGCAATCTGGAAAATATCGGTGTGCACTTGCATGTAAAACAGAGTCTCTCGGGACAAGATCTTTTCATTACAGAAAACTCTTTGTCTCCACCTGATATTCTGCCAGTGACATGTGTTGATGACTTCATTTACAAATAAATGTTAATGTATTTAGTTTACCATGGCAAAGCCCCAGGACAACATTTATCCAATAAATGTTAAAGGTTTTGTTTATATTGTTTTTTTTATTTTTTAATAAAATCTAAAATTGTATATTTTTATGAATGCAGCGCAAACAATTTCCTTAAAACATCCTGTAATTATTAAAACAGAAAGGATGCAACAAGCTCCACCGTCTGTGAAGTAAAGTCTTGAATATGTATGTTTTGAACACTTTTCTGTAAATACAGCTGCAGTGACTTGCTTTTAGCCAGGGCACAGACAAAATATGCAAAGGCAATACCAGACAGCCATCTGCTAAACCGCTTGTCTGTGTTAGCTTTGGCGTGAATATCAGCACATTTTAAATGACCTCAATGTGATTGGCAGTTGTTGTGGTTGCTGCTGGATCTTCCAGAAATTCGGCCCTATCTACATAAAACGTTATGACGACCATCAAAGCCCGGAAATATGTGGCTCCAGTTAAAACGTCACTTCAGATCACGCTGACTCATGGTGAGAGATTGTTTGTGTGTCACTCTTCTCAGATCTACTGCATGAACTACAGGACAATCAATTGTTGCGGTAGTCGTTCAGTCAGTTTTGTAAATGGATCAAAGAGTTGGTTTTAGCAGAGGCTGATAAAAGGCTGACAGAGGAAGATATGACTGATTTGTAGATTGTTTTATTTAGCTAACACCAAATTTAGTACCAAAAGAAGTGATAAGAAAACATTCACAAATGGAGGAATTCACCCAATCAGCATTATCCAGTAAAGAGCCTTCAGGGGTCATCTAGAAGAAAGAACAAATACATAACACAAAGTAATACTTAAAATAAAAGAAAGACTACACATAGTTTCTTACTGTGAGTACTATTAATTTACATTAGACCACTTTTTAATAGAAGAATGACTCAAATAAGACACAAGTTGAATTTAAATGTGGTTATGTTTGTTTAATTAAGAGCAAACGCTCTTAATTCTGCACATCCTGTTCATCGGAAACTAATGTCCGATCAACAACCCATTGAACTTTGACCACAAATTTTGGTAAGTTTACATTTTGATTTTATTAATGGACACTTCAGTCAATATCTCTCTCAGATTATAATGCATTTAACAAACAACGATTTTTGATCTTTCTTTGATTCTCTGAATGTAAAGGTGAAACAAGTCAAAAAATGCAGTTTCCTGAAAACACTGTTAAAATATACCTCTGCTGCTAAAAGTCAACTTTAGGAAACCACAGGATGTCTCAAGGGAGGGAGCTGGAAATTTTAAATTAAAAATAAACGGAGCCAAAACCAAGAAGCTGCAAACTTAGAGCACTTTAAGAACCTTTTCAGGTCTCTCTATCACAAACAAAGCATTGTTAGTATGACTTGAGTCTCATGCTTTTTATTCAGAAGAATGTGGTATTTTTATTGAAGGAAAGAAAAGTCTGTTCCGTTTATAATATGGATGAACCTGTTCTGACCGGGAAACACATAAAACCGATATTCTACATTTTCAAATACATGTTACAATTCCTGTTAAGAAAAAAGACCTAGCAATGTATCTCTAGCCTATTTACTTCCTATCTCATGAATCGGTAACAGCAGGAAAGGAAAGAAGGCAGTAGAAAGAATTTTTTGAAACATGGTTTCAATGTTGAAACTCGTCCATTTAGGTCATTTTGGAACATTAGTCTGCATTAACAAAGCAAAACAAAGTAGAACTCTGATGCTGGTGGTGGGCAACATCCAGGGTTAGAACATAGGGTTGGATCACAGGACAGACTTTGGTTTGTTGTTCTTGGACTTCCCAGAACCCGGCAAAACCTCTAAGATAAAGAGCAGCTTCCAATGTAAATGACATAGCTCATTCCAAGCTAATGAAAACAATATGTTACTCCCTTTATGGAAAAAAAAAATAAATAATGTGAATTTTACATTTACAAAATCCCACTTAATAAAGCAAATGTGAACTCTCACATAGTAAAATGTGGCATGTGTGAAATACATGTACTTGGGTTTACATGGGGTGCGCCTGTACAATGTGCACCGCAGTTGTTACTCTGCTGGCTGAACAAGAAAGAAAGGAACAAAGGGAGGAAGAAAAGAAAGAATAAACCGCCAGCACCAGAAATTAATATACACTCAGATCAGGGGAGTAGAACTTGTTAAGTGATGTTGCTTAAATTCCTTTGAACAAAGAATTTATACAATCAGATTAGTAGAATACGAGTGCTAGATTTCAAATCTGGAACATTTGTTCACAAATTGTTTGATAAAAAGTTAAAAATTTATGCCATGTGAAATTTATCCTCATTTGCACATTTGTCACGTTGCACATTTGGCTATAATCAGTTTTATTTGTACGTCTCTTATGTACAGGTTTAGATCTTAATTTTCAAGAAATAATGGTCTGAAGTTCTCTGTCAGACCGTGGTGTTTTAAGAATCTTGCTGTAAATAGAAGAAAAAAATATGATAGTTTGTTATATCTGCATATCATATGTCTTCTTTTCTGAATAAAACACGAGCCAAAAATAAAGAGTTATGACCTTCCTCAAAGATGTGTTCCATGTGATGCCACTCATGTTTACGAGGTAACGGAAAAAGTTTTATCAGTCATATCAGTGACTTATTCCTGTATTCAGACACACTTAAATCACTCTGATAAGCTTAAATCGAATTACATTCTCTGGCAGCAAGAAGCAAGGAAGAAAAGATGTATTTGATCTAAAGTTGCGGTAACCCTTAGTGAGCCCTCAGGCCAGCATTAGCATAGTTTGCGCAAAGATGGCTTGACTTACTTATCAGGGGTAAAAATATGCATATAACAGATGCAGCAGAGGAAATGACAACTGCAGATCATACTCCAACACCGTTTGGACAGTGTTTTCTTGGCACTCTTTCCTTCTCCTATTTTCCACTTAGAAAGGCTTTCTCGTCATTTCCATTCCCTTCAGATCCCGCATCATTTTCTGCGAATTGTGCGTTATCTTCGCATGAGCAACCTCTTTTTGTTGAAGACTTTGTGGCTGCTGATTTGAGGCAGAAAAATAAGATTCCAGGTCACAACACCAGTTCACATACGTACGCACCCGCTGGCGAGGCCATGAAAAGCTGGGGTGCCGAACATGCTACAGCATCCCATTTATAGGTGGCTGATGGGAAATGCTGGAAGTAACACACAAAAGAGTAAGTTATTTAATAACTATTAGGATGAAACATTTACATAAGAAATTTTAGAATTCAGAAAATTTGGGTTTGTAAAACATCAGCTTCTATGCACCACAAATCTGGAACAAACTTCCAGAAATGTGTAAAACGGCTGAAACACTGACTTCCTTTAAAACCCACCTGTTTAGAGTTGTATTTGAAACGTAATCAATTCGTAATTTAATTATGGCACTTGACTCAATGTAAGGATTTGATTGCTGATTCTATGTTGCATGGCTTTGTGCTTTTGTGTTTGTTATGATGGAAAGCACCTTGAAATGCCTTGCTGCTGAAATATGCTATACAAATAAAATTTGATTGATTGATTAAAACAACTCCTGTAGGCAGGAACCTGGTAACGCAGAAGTCAGTGTAGATTTCCAAAGATAACTGCATTTATCCCTTATGTTACCTTAGAGATGCTATGGCAACCCCATGTGTTCCCATGGCGATGCCTACAGGACTTAATTCACAGCCTGAACATTGAATTTCAGGTTTTATTTCAAATATAAGGACAACTCAAAACAAACAGTTGGGGAATCATGGATGTAAACCTGCACTGCTACTCATTATGACAAACACATCACGCTCCCTACCCAGGTATAGTTCACAGATAAAACCTGCACCTGTATTTTTCTTCTCCCTCCTAAAATACTGGCTGCCTGCTAAAAACAAGTTGGTAGTACAAGCTGATGCATCTTTGTGGATTATTTTACATTTATTCATTTTCTTCAAGTTCAACCAAGTCTGGACTCAAATCTCTGAACTGACAATATATGATTTCAGAGACGCTCTCTGGGTTTAGAAAGGCAGAACCCACAAAAACATTGTACACATTTCATTTAGATTTAGATGATAAATTTACATGCAGTGAGGACTCGGATTGCAAGTGATTTCAAAAGACACTTAAAAGAAAATTAACAAATTGAGATTACACAGCCAGCTGAAGTAATGAGAGCTATCGTGATTTTAATGGAAAGAAAAGCCCTGAAGTAATGTTGGAACACGTTCAGCTGTGTCCTTCCAACGCATTTAGCTGACCCATCCTGCAAAATGGAAGATCACATTTCATTTCTCGGTCAGGAAACCGAGTCCGTCCATGGGGAAAAAAAAGAAAAAAAAAATTTCCTTTCTTCCTGCCTCTAAAGTTTCACCTTAGCAGCAGCCTGTGGTCAACTGTCCAACAAATATTTCAGTGAAAACATATTAAAATATTTGACTTAAGTGGACATGGCCTTCTGAACCTTCATAAACTATCCACAGACTCTTTGGCGACCACAGAAAGCAAACCACCAATGTGAAAATGGACTGAGCAAAGAGCCACAGTAAGTGACTTTTAGTTTATTGTCTTTTTAATGGACTGCTGCCATTTTATTTTTCAGGAAAAAAAGAAATTTCTGATAAACTGATACTATGAAACATTCAGGACTTGCATTACAGTGGGCGCTGCTAAATATTTTGGTGTATCTCTATAGATGATAAAAAGCTGGTGGAATAAAACACCACCTGTGAGCAATTCATAGTCTCCTGAGAGAAACACACAATAAATTAATTTTTATTTATGGACAGAGCTCCGTAAAAATGATTACTCAGGATTACTCAGTACATCTGAAATCATCTCGACAGAGAAGAACTTTGGTAAGTCCAACAGCATAAAGAAATATTCTAAATGGTATCTTAACATTGACAGAGGATTCACATTTCTGTTAGAAATACTTTTTGAATCTAAAGTGCATTCATGAGCCGACACTTCCCTGCAGAAAAGCAAGGAACAGTCAAGCTGTCCATCAAGATTTTGTTAGTATCTTCATTATTTCTATTTTTTGCCATCTTTTTGGCCACAGTACAGTATTTTTATTTTATTTTATTTTATTTTTTTACTTCTCAGGACATAGCAATGTAAAAACATATTGAAGCATACATATTTTCAGAACAATAAAGAGTCCTACTTGTTTTATGACTTGCTCTCAACTTTAAAGGTTCAATTGTTAAAAAATTACCTAAACTGCCACTAAACCTCAGGGGCAAATCTAGATGGTTTTCTTCAGGCATATGGCTCAGAGTCATAAAAGCAAATATGAACAATGCAATAGTAAACAACATACATTTGGGATGTGCAAAGAAAAAGTGTATACACACATTTAGATTTGTACACTTGAACTTGCAAAGGCAGATCTTACTGTGAATTGATCAACATTTTGATGCTGATGTGGAAAAAATAACCCAACATTGTAAAGTATTGTAAGTCTTCCTGACACCTTCCCATGATTTCATTTCAGTGTTTGTTTCATTCAAATCATCGGATGTAGTCTCACACTCTGTATGCGTTTCTCCACACACACACAGCCCCGCATCCATTTTCTGCTCCATTTTATTTCATAATTTATTCCTGAAAAAAAATAAATAAATAAATAAAAAGAAATGTGTCCTGCCATTGGCGACAGATGGTCCGGCGTATGCTTCCGTACCTGAACACTTCATTGGACCACGCACAATCAGGCACACACACGTCACCCACACAGACATAAAGATACACACAACCTAAAGCTTTGTATTCATACGCTTTTCAGTAAACATATAATCAAGGTGAGAATGATCTGTAATGATTAATACACATTGTGGTATGGCAGAGATACAGGAGGAATGTCTCCAATAAACATGCTCGGTGGATTCATCTCTGTATGTGCGGGGGGGGGGGGGTTATACTAAAGCTTCCCTTATTGACTTGGCCTCAGTTCAGGTCACACTTTGAATGCCAGGCAATGAAATCAGGGGTCCACAGGTGACAGTTCTGATCTCTGTAGCTCACGGCAAAACTCCCAGAGGAGGCCAGGAGCCACAGGGCAAAATACTGCAGCGGTGACAACCAGGTATATACAGTAACCGGTGAAGAAAAGACAGCAGAGCTTCATAGAGAAGAAGTAGGAGAATATTTCTCAGAGAAAAGTTTGCACACAGTTTCTGTACATCTACGCTCAGCGGCAAAGCGGAGGAGAAAAGAGTAAAGCTACAGCAGTCCTATCTGCAGATGAGTAGAGATGGCGGGTAGCAGAGTGAGAGTAAGCATATGGAAAGCATTGCATTCCCCTGAAGAGTGCGTCCTTCCAAAGTAAGCCACCTGGGCTGCAAAGCAAAACGAGAAACAGAGGGCAGAAAACTGTCAGGCAACAACTCATTTAGACTGATGCAAGATAACAAGTGTAGAAAGGGGAAATGGTCAGAGAAATGTTAGCAAGGCTAAGCCTTCACCCAAAACCAATGTAATTAAAGCCCTTAAAAGCCTCTCCTTTTCTCATGGCGTTTCCTTTGTTCTCCTGATCTTGGGCAATCCAGCGATTTATTTTGTCAGGACAACTCACCCACACAGGCAGACCCATCGTCATTGGGCTCAAAGCCCTGGTTGCATCTCTTCTTGGCACGGCATTTATAGCTGCCATAGGTATTAGTGCAGATGGGACGGTCAGAGGGGCACATAGAGGGGAACTGGGTGCATTCATCTTTATCTAAGGATGAGGAAGGCGAGGAAGGCAAAGACACGACTGAAGGAGACTCATACAAGGAGACGGAGATCATGAAGGGAAAATAAATGAGGTGCGCTTACCTGTGCAACGGCCAAACTCATTTAGAGCAAATCCATGACCGCACTGTAAAACACAATTGATGTGAAGCAAAAAAAATCTTTACAGTCCATTAATATGTTCCCAATAAATATCATTGCATTCTCTGTAGTGCATCATCAGATTCTACCGGAGGCTTAAAAATAACAGAGAACCAGCTTAAATTGGGCAGCATTTCCTTCAGCAAAAACAGAACTGGCAAAAAACTAATCAGTTTTAACCAAGTAGCAGTGTAATATTGTGAGTCTAATGTTGTGTTCTGTACCTCGATTTCCACAGTAGGAGTCACTTCCTCCTCATCTTTTGGGTAAGGGATCTCCAGCACTGAGTTGATCTCTGAAGGCTCCAGAGGACGGGCTATTGAGCGCCCATCTGGCCAGTACACTTCAACATTTGTGGCCATATCCCTACCTGTTTAAGTAAAAATGATTTCAGGTAGATATGATGCACACACACACACACACACGCACACCCACACAGAAAGAGGTTATATGAGCTCAGCGAATCTATAGAGCAACTCCAGTAACAATTTACTGTGTTGACAGTCATGACTCTTCCATCTTTGTCTCCTTTTGGGAGACTTAGTTGCGCTCTCTTCTCATCATTAACTGTTTTAATCAGGCACAGAGAAAGCTCATCTCCTGGGAGCCTTTGTGTATCTTAATTAAAGTGGCATTTTTAATGTAAACAGATCTTCAGTAACCCTGCCAGACAGGTGCACTGCCAGGGAGCCAGAGACTATTTCACCTGTTCTGAACCAAGATGACACCCTCTCACAGTGCTCCAGGGTGTATCACGTATAACTCCCTGAAGTCTGGAGGTCCTTTCTAAAGTTACAACATTTTGCAAAGTTTGCTGCTACAGAGTGTAATGTGAAGGCCACAGGAGCCAACCTTTTCTTTGCAAGCCCTGATGCAGAACTGAGAGAGTCCAGAAAGCTCAAAGGATTAAAAAATGCTTCCCATACTTTTTTCTTCTTTCCCACTGTTAGTATCTAATCTTGCAATAATTTAGAAAATGAAGTATGTTATTTCAGAACATGTCAAATAAAAAAAGGCCTGTTAATATAATGCAAAATTTACTAGTTGCAGCCTCACAGAGGAGCAGATTTAGCCGGCTGAAAGGCTGGCCTGGTTCTTTAAAGGTGATCTTACCGAGGCCAAAGTGAGCGACAGGTTCCATCTCACACAGATACCCCGAGCCCCCATCAATAATCCGTGTGTGTGGGCCGCTCTTCTTTGTGTAGACAACCACTTTAGCTCCTCGGGCAAAAGCTCCAAACTTGGTTCGGGGAATCACCCGGAGCCATGAGTTAGTGAGGCCCTTACACATGAGGAGGAGGAGGAGGGGAAGATGAGTCAGGGAAGGATGACTTATGCTTGACCAGCCTGCAGAATCTAAAATGCTACTTAAGACCAGCATACTCACCTGATTGACTCTGTAGACAGAGAGCGGCTGTGCTGCGCTTTCGCCATGAGACACCACGAGTTCCAGGCGGCCGTCACCATCAATATCTGTGGCTATGGCTCCTGGAAGCCCATCACAATTAACACTTCAGGATGCGGGCTTTACAATAATCACTAACCTCAACAACGAATAAATGTACATAACTGAAGAATAACAGTGGTGACGATGTGAAAAAGAGAGGAAAGGTAACACATTTTCAAAAGTGGAGCATTGGTGTCATCTAGTGGTGGGATGTGGTACTACCATATGAGACTTTTCAGATTTTCTTGATGCGTTAATAAACATTTACACGGTCACTTACAGTTAATGTAACAACAAAATATGTATATTTTTTCCCCTTTCACAACTTCAAAAAAAATCTCTTAAGTAGATTTAATTTCCCATTTTATTAAACTTGATAGGCGGGTCTACAGATAATATACAGATACAGGTTGTGCAAATAAAGGCTATTGGTTGTTTTGAGAAGATTACCGGTTCCTCGTCCATCAGGCTCTGCGGCCTCCCCAATATTCAACTCTTCTATCTGGGGGTCCGCATGCTCTCTCCTGCTCACCCTACAAAGGCACAACATTCCCTTCACAAATCTGCACATCATCAAAGCATTACCACTAAAACATAGAAAAACAAAATTTTATTTTATTTTTTTTATCCACTGTCTTACTTCACTTAATGGCACACTGAAAAGAGATGGTTATAGACAACACAATGTAAAGTAATTACTTCAAAAGATGTTCCCTTGAAATAAGGAGTCATGTCTATATGTTTGGCCTTTCTTAACAAACTGTTTCAGTTTTAATCCCAAAATATTTGGCACTTGTCTTGTGAAATTGAACTCAGCTGTCTAAGCATTGTAGTTTAATTCCCTGTTTTTAAGGATTTAACATGAGGGGTGATTACTTTTTCAAATAGTCACAGATTGCTTTGGATATCTTGTCCCCTGAATGAATAACATCATCAGTTGAAAACTAAATTTTTTATTTACTCAGTTTATCTTTGTCCAATATTTAAATTTGTTTGATGATCTGAAACATCTAAGTGTAACGAAAAAAAAAACAGAAGAGGTAAGTACTTTTTCACAGGACTACATATCATTATAATGATTCAATAGCCAATAATGCATGATGTCCACTTTATTGGGACATTTATTGCAGTGCAATTTGTTTTCAGTGTAAAACCAATACTTAAAAATGTTACAAAAAATTTCAGTCTATGGTTTTGGAGGGACTGTGGCTCAGTGGTAGCGTAGTTGTCTTGCAATTGGAAAGCTGACGGTTCAATTCCAGCTTCCTCCTGTCATGTGCACAAGGTGCTCACCGATCTATGCATAAATGTGTGCAAATTGGTGAATGTATCTGTAGAGTAAAGTGGCTTAAGTGGACAGTATAACTCGAAAGGTGCTGTAAAAATTGAGTCCAATTACTGTCTTTGAATGCAATTGTCCCTGCAAGTTATTCCTGAGGTCTGTTCCTGAGTTTTCTGTCCACTTACATTGGTGGTTATGAACAGTGACACACTACAAACTAGTAAAGTGTGCTGTATGCAAAGATACCATCAACAACCACACACATCCAGAACAAATGGCTGAGTAGCTGCCTACCATGCTGACCACCATGCATGAAAGTGTTAGAGTTCCACATTTATAATGATTCAATATCTTAGAGCCCCTAATGTGGTGATTCTAGCTGTTATAGCACTAACATCGGCTCGATATTGATTTGTTGTACTGGATTAATTAGCTTGTTCAAGCATGTTTTTTTTTTTTTTTTTCTGTGCCAAAGAGCAGAGAAAATAAGCTTGTTCATCTCCAAAGAAGACAATGCCTGAGCCAGTGGCTGTGAAGCAGTGACCTCTTTCAGACCAGAAAGATAGATTTTTCTTGGGTGATCTGGCGTGGAGAAATATTCTGTTCCAGGAGATCTCTGGTGAATAGACTGATTACTGATATTCTGTGTGAACTGAAATTTGAATCCTCTTCAAACAACTTTGCCAAATCAGATTTTACTCAGAGAGGAAAGGGTTCATTTTACTATCAGTCAACCAATCACACGTTTTGCACATTTTGAGCACTGAGTTAATTAATATTATCTAGAGAGGAAACCAAACCATGAACAAAGAAAGATCTTAAAAGTGTCTTAATGAAAGAATCATTCATGTGTGAAGAAGAAGGAAGAGGCGGGACGCCAGACTAGATAACTATCCTTTTCCTGGAAATTTAAATTCCCTGCAGCTTTCAAGCATAGAATTAGAATATTAAATCAAGACACAAAAGCATTTTATTAACCTCCTCACCAAAGTGCTCTTTAAACATAAGGTCGTAAATCTATGTTTGCAGTGTGAACATCTAAGAGTGTTTGGATTTCATTCACTGTCAGTACCTAAAGAGTCTGTTGGCTGAGGGTCCCCTATAGGCGATGTTATTGAAGAACACCTCCAACTCATTGTCATTATCAAAGTCAGCAGCAATAACTGTCCGCACTGGAGATGGCATGGAAAACTTCTGGGAAGCTATGTCCTGAGGAAAAGGGGAACAGAAGAGAAAACAAGTGGCACTTTTCTTTTGAATAGGTGAATTCATTCATCTTCTGATCATTTGTGTTTATTTAATATTGTTGACATGTAAGCGCTTGCTTAGAGTTTGAATAATTCTCTCCAAATGCATATTCACTTTGAAAAAAAGTGTTTTATCTGGGATGCAACATGTGTGTTTTTTGCATAAATAATCACTGTCAGTGACGTATTTAAAGAGCAGAGCACAAAGTAAAAACACAAATATATTGTTGATATGAGAAAATGGCAGCCAGACAGAGCTGAGTGTCAGTAAATAGAAATGGCTGCTTAAATGCAACAGAAGTATGACAGTGTCTTGCTATAAGTCACTGTCATACTGTTACAGGGTTTCAAAATTCCAGATTTTTCCAGTTGACATTTCCAGATATCTCATTCCATTTTCTGACCAGTTTGGACATGGAAGTACAGCTAAAGAAATGTTGTTGACTTTTCGGTGTGTTGTTTCGGTTCTGTTTGGAGTTGCTGCTGTGTTATATTCTGCTAATCTGGTTTCTCTTGCATGTTGAGTCATGTTCACATACTTTATTTTAGACCACTTTATCACATTTGGCCAAATTTTTCTTTCTACCTCTGTGTTTAGATGTGTTCCGTTTAGGTTAAGAGGTACCTGATGTGTCCACTATTCTTTTGCCATTTTCAGCCCGGGGCTCCCTCAGTTATGCTTCTGCCCATACCACAGCATTAACAGGAAAATATAGTTGTAAAAAGTATTTCTTAGTCCTTTTTAGACATGGGGCAAACAGGTTAGACGCCTCCCCTCTACCCCACTTCCTAAAAAAAGTTTCTGCAGTAGCTGAGTTTTTGCATGAGGAAGTAACAGATATGTCCTTGCTTCAGTGAGCTGGTGATAAGTCTTGAAAGAGTTATAGAGCGGCCCTTCACTCCTCCCAGTATTTACTCCCTGTTTTAATTATAAGGCTCATAAAGCTGCAGAGGTAGGGGCCGCCCACATTGACCTTCTCCTGCTCAGGTGAAGGAGAGGGGATGGCTGTCTGAGGCGCTGAGGGAACAACTACATTTACTGTGTAGACTTACTTAAGTGCAGAGACCAAAATCTGAGCAAATAAACAAAACATTAACATTTTTTGTTGAAAATTGTATCCATCATGGCATGGAGCAAGTGTACGTATTGGAATTAGTACACATTTTAATTTACTTAATTTATTATTTTACTTTTAGATAAAATCCACTGTAATAAAGTGCCATCAAAAAAGAGGAATCTGCCAAAAGACCTGTGGCAGATCATTTCACTCTCAGCATTTAGTTAGATGAGAGTGAAAGTCAATATTAAATATAAACACTTTTGCCTACATGGAAAACAGTATTGGTCTACAAACCACACCCTGTGTGAAAAATGGTGGTGGCAGCATTATGTTGTGGGGATGTTTTTCTGTAAAGGGAATGTGGAAAGTGGCTGGAGCAGACAGGATGATGGAGGGAGCTATAGGCATACCTTAACCTGTTTTAACTATTTGTGGTAAGATTTTTTTTTGATTATAGATGCTCTCCCTCCTGTCTGACTGTTGATGACCTAACTATGGAAAAGAATTGATAAACTTTCTGTTTCAGCAAACTGTTAAATCAGGATGTGAATACAAGTGGACAACACACTTTTCAGATTTTTACTTGGGGAAAAAAAAAAAAAAACTTGAACTAGGCACTATTTTCTTGTCACTTTTCACAATTATGTACACATTTTTGTTGTCTGTCAGATAAATATCCCAACAAAATACACTGATGTTTCCCAATGACAAAATGTGAATAAAAATGTGATAGGAATGCTTCTAAGTCAAAGTACTTTTGTTTTGCTGTGCTGTGATTGAGGAAAAAGTTGTCATAAAGTAAATGATTATCAATCATAATTATATGTAATAAGTCAAATTCCCTGCAAATCTCCTCACAAAAAGCTTTTTATCAAAATATCTTATTTGCAACAACAGAATCCCACTTTAAGTGCATTTACAATAAAAGAGAAAAACTGTATGACTTCTGCTTAGGCTATCTTTCAAATATATGAATATGTGTGTGTGTGTGTGGGTGTGTGTGTATATAAATACATGCGGTTTTCAACCTACAGTAAAGAGTAACCTATCTTACAGATTTTAATTAAACATAAAAATGCCTAATCTGCACTTTCCATTACCAAGACAATCTGCTGGCTCAGCCCGATTTTATTGTTGGTTTATTGAAGTGATACAACAACTTCATTATGCAAGCCAAAGGTCAATATTGGATAATGTGGAAAAGTGTCAGCTTTTCTGGTGTCTGAATATGTTGTTGGCTTGAGATTTCACTTGTTGTCATACAGGAAAACACTATGCCCTAATTTTGTTCGTCTTATCCATAAGAGTGTGGAAGAGTTGAGACGTGTGTGTTGGTATGATTAAATAGTCTTGGGGCTACATATCACACATTAACCCCTTACTTGACCCAAATAAAAATGGCTCCTGTGACGTTTATCTCCTGTATAAAGGATGTGGGGCCAGACAGTGAGAGCATGAAGGGTCTGCAGATTCACACACAGCACAGCTCATTCCTCTGTGTCTGAAGCAGAGTAACATAAAGACCCCGAATGACACATGTACAACGCTGGTCGTTGGAGTAAATCACAGGAGCCTTTAAATACCACTTAAACCCAAACTGAAGCCCCATGAGAGGTGCTAATGTGTTAGCCAATTGTTAGCACTGAGGGGAACACATTCATTGTGATAACAGTTTAGATTTGCTGATTTCATTCTGGTTTCTCATTAGACATGATTTGAATCAGAGGGGGACAAATGGAGACGAACAACATGAGATATACTTCAGAATGTGAAATGTGTTTTTTCATTGTGGGAATCACTGATCAAAATTTTATCATGCTCAAAGACAACTGGTTAGTCTGGATTATGCACAAAACTGCTAGTGAGTTTTAAATTGGTACTATTTCTGTCAATGAAGTCCCCATACTCCATAAAGTTACTCCATAATTAAACAATTACAAAATTCACGATAGTTTTTTTAAAAACTATGCCAAATTTATTATTGGCTTAAGCTGCTATTCAGTTTTTTAAAAGAAACTTCATCTTCCTGTATTTTCTAAATTATGTGCATGTCTGTAGAACGTTCGGATAAGCCATTACAATTTTGTTTGTTTTGATGATTTCCACACATACAGAATTTTTTTTTTTTCCATTGAGTGAAAGACATAATTTCAGGTCCTTACCTTAAATTTCTGCTTGCGGTTGTTTAGCTGTATGTATAGGCGGTGAGGTCCATTCCAGTTCCCGTACACAATGTCAGTCCTGCCGTCACGGTTGAAATCTGCCAGTGCCACCCCTCTGCCATGCTGCATGGGGTCCTCCACTCCTAGAAGTATATATCGAAAGGCTATTTCATACTTTAAAGCCTTGATGTGTTTAGTTTTCTTCAAACTTACACCGTATGTCCCTTACCAGCTTGCTGCGCAACATCAGTAAAAGTTCCATCGCCGTTGTTTCTGAACAGGAAATTAGATCCGTACTCATTGTCACAGAAGATATCAGATAGAGTTTGACTAACAATTGGCCCCACCACCACACCTCTTCCCCCTGTGTAGATGGATACAATGAGAGAAGGTCCCTCAGTATGATAAAATAAGGCAGCTAGTTAAACAGAGAAGTTTTTGAAAGAAAAAAATTAAACTAGAAAGGTGGAATACTGTACTAAACAACGGAGAGAGAGATCGGCTCCATAACAGAAGGGAATTATAAGAGATCATTAGTGTCTTTTCGGTCCATTTGCTTTGAACAGTGTAGGGCTTTTTTGCTGACACAGACTCTAATTCTGATGGCTACAAACACAGGTAAATAACTATAAGGGAAGTACAAGTGCAAACAAATACAGCGGTCCAGTAATACAACGCATACTGAGATGTTTTGGATTAACCAAAGACTAGCAGTAATTTAATCACCAAGATGAAAAAAAAAAAAAAAAAATCACAACAAATATCACCCCGTGATTTCCCAATGACTTCCTATAAAGGAAAGCTTCTTGCTACAGAGTTTCATTTCAGAACAGCAGAGTTTAATTATATAGCTGACGGGGCTTTGATTGCCCTTTCTCCGTGCAGAGTCAGTGCTGTGAGTCAGGCCCTGAACCTGATTTACTGGCCCGCTTCATCAGCCCGGACAAATATCACTTGCCCCCAACAGCACTAAACCACAAAACGCCTCTCCAGAGATATGTAACCATCAGATATACAACTTCACAGGCTGTCCGTCTGCTCTGATTAACAGCAGTCTGATGACAAAGCCGTCCAGCGAACATCACTCACAGTAACTGTGAACCAGCTCGCTCTGGCCCCCTGGGTGAATCAGATGATGTCCTTCATGTTAAAAAAAAAAAAAAAAAAAAAAAAGCGATCCAGAGATGATAAAGCTTCATTCTGTCACTCTCAAACACAAAGTCATTGCCCATTTTCGAAACTCAGTGGAACATCAACATCAAGGACTTTTCAGTGGTTACAATAAAGTTTCATTAACAGGTGATCTCACTCTTGGTTATGAGGAAACAAATCATAGTTAGGTTGGGCCTTTCTGGCATTTACTGCTCCACTTTTCTATACATCATTGGCTGTATGGCGAACTTGAATTGAGTCACTGAGATGAGGGAGTTCTGGGTTTAGAGCTCTAAAATGAAAGAACAGACGACTGGCAAAAGTTTTGAACTCATTTGATCAGTTTTAAAGAATGGCGAAATAAATTCAGGAAAACAAAATATCTATTACAGAAAACGTATTCATAAACCCACAGATTTCTAACTAGAATAAAATACTTCAAAAGACTAAAATCAAAAGAACACAAAGCCTATGCTAAGACGTTTCTCTGGACATAAATTGGCTTTAGCTCTTTGAACTATTCAGGCCTTTTCAGCATGTTGTGTCTGGTAAACCATTGGAGCCAATTGGCCAGATGTTTTAGATCAACATGCTGCTGAAAGATGCAGGGACAACACATTTTCAGTTTTCTGGCACAGGCCACCATATTTGTATTTAAAATAGTTTTTATATTTCAAAGGCTTTCAGAATGCCATAAGCTCAGACGAGGTGCTGATGGCCCTTGGAAGAGACACCAGCACACTCCATCACACATTATCCTCCATTAACAGCGGACAAATAGTACTTTTCCAAATATTCATCCTGTGTTTCATGCCAGACCTACATGAAATATTTGCTGCTAAAACACTCAATTTTAATTCCATCTGATCGAAGCACATGGTTCAGGTTCCAGTGAGGTTTGGCAAATTCCACACTTAGTGATCGTATGAACATAAAAAGTAATTTTCTAAAGACTTCTCTTCTGATCATTTTGTTGACATGGAGCTGGAAGACCTGGTGAATCCAAAATGCCTCTTTTTGCTACTTTTCTAACATTAAGTTTGCATACTGAAAAGCTTGTTTGTCGGAATACCAGTTTTTAAAATGTATTTACTAACATTGGAAGATTTGGGCAGGTAGCTATTTTCATGTGGCCATTTCCAAAATCAGGAAAAGCAGCACACGTCTGGATAACTTGAAGGGTATTTTCTTCAAGTTATACCTATAAGTACATAGAGAATGTTGTTATTTATAGGCACTATTAATTAATGGGCAGCTGATTTGGTATGATTTCTCTCCATTCCAGCTACTAACGTCTTTGTGCAAACATAACAGAACCGAAAGATGTTCTCATTTACTCCCGTCTTGCTTTTCTCCTTCTCTGGAAGAATCTATGGCAACAAAAGGCGGATTCTTTACGACAGATGTCAGCATTAATAACACTTTAACAGCAGGCAGCACAAACAAATCATCAAGACCTATTTCACAGTCTCCATAAGCTCTTGACACTCACCAATCAGTTTGTTAACTCCAGCTTGCTCTGCAACGTTGGAGAGGGCAACGACTCCCTCGGAAAGGTCACTGGCTCCCTCGTCCATCTCTATAAGAGCGTGAGGTCCCACGTTTCCGCTGGCGTAGTTAGCGATATAGATAGCATAGCGGCCGGTACCCTGCAGAAAAACATGTGTAGTTTTCATTAAATTACATCTGCTGAAATTTTATAGCACAAACTCAAACATGTGAGAAAACAGCTCAGTCATTTGACCTTTCTGGGAGTTTCAGAGGTGACTTTTATTGCCACCACTTAACTCTAACATATGAACCAGATAGTTCTGATTAAATAAAAATTACTCTGGAAGGCTAAGTGGTTGAAGACCAAAAGGTTAAGCATGGAAATTACATTTCTATTTTAACATGTTTATTAGCAAAGGGAACCTCTCCTATCTCTTGTTTCTCTGTTTTGCTTCTTTGAATTGACATTTCAGCAATAATTGTTGCAAAATCCAGTTTATGGTGCAAAAGGTCAGTATGAGTAAAAAAATGGCTCAGAGTTCAGACCAGAAACAGACCTGGGGCTCAAAACCTTTTTTTCATCTGAATGTTGTGACTTTTAAACAACCATGCCTCTGTGATGTTTTCCATTGATTTGAGGGCACATATATTTATTTTGTTGGATAACGCAGTCTAAATCTGTATGGAATTGGTTCTATATGGCACGCCTTAGCTCTTCTACTTTGCTCTTTTTTTCACAATATTGCAGTAAATGAGCTCAAATTGAAAAATATTCCCTGTTGGCAAGAGTGATTAATAAAAGCTACAAAATGCATAATTAACTTCTATGCTTGACTATTGTAATGTTTTATTGCCAGCAAAAGCTTTCAGCTGGTCTAAACTGCTGCGGTAATAATTCTGACGAAGAAGACAAAAAAGAAACTTTTAGCTTTGCCTTTTTTTGGTCTCCTGCAGAATGCAGAAAAAAAAGTAAAATTATTCTTACATGTAAAGCTCTGAAAGTTTATATGCAATATTTGATTGCTCATTGTGTTACTGGATCCCCAAGAATTTTTTCCTCTACCTGCAGCTTTACTTTTGGTTGCAAGAATATTTTAAGGTAAGATGGAGGCTCAGTTTGGCAGCTATATGTGAGGCAGACCAGCAGCTATATGAGGATTTGGTGCTACATTAACTTCAGGCAAAAAGCTAAATGGCCGGGCATAGCCAGACCGTAACCGAACTATGGTCAGTTGTCTTTGGGACGTTCATTATTCCACGCACCCTTCAAGGTCCACAAGAGTCGAGTTCCTGTGAAAACCCTCCCGAATCAGTTCACCTCATGGTGTTTTGACACGAGTGTGGTTTATAGCAAACAAAGCAAACACGGCAAAGGAACAATTCTTACAAGTTCATAAGTTGGGAGGAGGAGGAAATGATGACTGACGAGTTGGAACATCACATCTTATTTTCCATGTTGAGAAAAAAACAGAAAGCGTTGGTGGGACATCTGTCGCTGCAGCAGAGCAGAACTGAGCAGGTTTTAATGTTTTAGTCCAACAGTTGTACTTCCTGTTGGGACAATTGATCCTCAAAACTATCCAGGCTGCTCACTGGCTGAAAAAGTGGCTTCTGGAAGAAGAGCAGTTTGGGGTTCTTTTCCACGTACACAAACACGCCCTCGAAATTCTGACCAATCATACAACAGTTTTGCATGCAGAGGGGTGCAAAAGGTTCGCCATGGGGGTTTTGACAACAAGGGGGTGGAGAACAAAGTGAAGTGATTCTCAACATGCAAAAGTGACAATGAGAACCAATTTCATCAGTTTTGCCCGACAATGCAGAGACCTTAACTAAAACAGGGTGAAATAAGAGAGATGTTTGTTGATTTAAACTAAAAAGAGACAAAGAACTTTGCTCCATTTCCATTACTTTTCTTATTTCCTGTACTTATTAAGCACCTTTTTCCTCATCAAACCTTCTCTGTTCTCCCTTTATCTCCATTCACCCTGCTTTTTACCCCTTGTCCCCTCTTACTCAGCCTGGCACTTCTTGCTCTGCCTCCCTTTGGAGATTAATTTCACACTCCATTATCAGTCAGAGTCCCTGCAGACACAAACTCACAGACGGAACCACACTAATAGACTATACACTCGATTTAAATGAGCTTTCCCACCAGGCCTAACGTGTTTCCATCAATACAAATGCACGCACGTATGCAAGACCACACAAATAAAAGCCATCTGACCATTTTTGCTCACCCTACTATATTCTCATGTGGAGAGTAAGGTAAACAAGTCGGGCTGATGTAAATGCCACTTTACCGTGCACAATATGATGAGCAGGTTCACAGAAATACACACACATGAAGGAAAATGGAAAAAAAACAAAGTTAAGTGTAATGAAAAACCTGAAGGCTAGTGGTTGTTACTTAATAAAGTTAAAAGTCAATGATTTTTCAATAAGTCTTCACCCTAGGCTAATTCTTGTCACTGAGATTGGCAGTCACAATAGCTTCTCATGCATTCCCGCTCTAAAGCTGCATGTGTTAATAATCCAAGCCTCTAAAGAGAAGAATGAATGACTTAGCACACGCAATGTCATTTTTTTATCAACAGAAACTGTTTATCATTCGTCTCAAAATTTGCCATCACCATAAAAATAAATCTCTTATTTGAGCTTGCAAAGTCCACTCATTTTCTCCGGGTCCTGCTCAAAGTGGGCCGATCCATCAGCTCCATGTGTGACGCCTCAATATGTCAGTCTCATCAGTTCGTTTAGGAATAATAATGGGACGTCAGCTTCAAGGAGACCTGGAGAGACGGGATGGCCCGATGACAAATGCACTTCGTCTGCTACAAGATAACATTTTATTTATGGGTAAACAAGATCCAACACATTAACCACCCAGCTGACAACGCAGCACACTTTGGCTCCTCTCTGCAGTTCCTCCGAACACGTTCCAATAAAACACGCTCAGCAAAAAGGACCGCTTGGATCTGCTCGAACTGGCATGCAAGAGCGCACACCAGGGCTTTGGCTCCTTCTAAAAGAACTATGCTATTAAAGAAGATATCTTTCCAATCTACTTGGCACCTGCACCTCCTAGCAGTGCTCAGTGAGATGGGACAGTAAAAAAAACTAAAAAACTATTGTAATTCCTGCTGTCCTTTTTCACCTATTACTGTCTTTATCCCATCCTCTTATTAGAAAGGAGAGCTGTGTGTTTGTGTGCGAGATAAGAGACAAAGACAGAGCAAGTCAGTCAGAGAAGGGGGGGAAAATGTAAGTGAGAGAAGGCTAAAAACAAAAGAAATGAAAGGACGGGGGACGCAGCTACAGGCAGGAAGCAGAAGCGTGCAGTCATCACTCCCTTCCTCTCTTTGCAGGATGCGTTCTGTAAAACAAACGAGCCTTTGCTTCTGTAATTACACTGGTGCGATGGACAGAGGAGAGAAAATAGCGCACCATTCGCCCAAATGAACTGTCAGAGCACATGCTGAGAAGGGCGGCGTAGGCAGGGCATGACTTATCACTGGTAAACAAACAGAAGCAACCGTGCATGTACGTAGAAGACACTACTACCCGGAGTGGATGTGTGCAGGGGGAAGCAGACTTCATACTGTACTCTGGTCTGTAGGCGTGTGAGTGTGTGTGTGCGTGGGTGGGTGTGTGTGTGTGAAATACCTTTCTGTCTATGCAGGCCACAGAGCGCCCGGCCATGGGGTTGGCCACGTCCCGGTGCTCGTTTATATCGTCGTTCAGCAGGTCCTCGAAGCGACCGTTGCGAAACTTGAACAGTTTGTCTGTGTATGTCGCCCGACCTTCATGTAGGTGTGAGGGGGTAAAAAAAAAAGATGGTAAGTTTACCTGAGGTAAAGAGGAGGTTATGAAGAATGACAAAATCCAGGTTATAGAAAAGGAAATGTAGAGTTGCTGTGGTAGAAATGTGTACATTGAGTTTTCAGAAAAATGACAACGGGGAGGCGCTGCAGTGTTAACAGCATGCTCACTGCAGCCCTCTCTATGATTTATTGCTACACAAAGCTTATCTGTTATCTGATGAGGACTCAGATGAGATAAGTTCAGTTACTGCTTTCAGATTCTCCTCCTAGGATACAGTGTGCAGACTGTGTGCCTTTGTAATAGCTTGTACAGTACCAGAGAAGGCATTGTTGGTGTTGAGGACATAAATCTCCTCCCGTCCATCTCCATCTATGTCGCATGCTGTCACTCCTATGGCATTGCCTTGACGGTCCCTCAGCGCATAGAACGGGGAGCTCGGGTCGTCTACGGCGATGTTGACAAGCCCTTTTCTCTGTTTATCGTACTTCAGCACCAGGTTTGGACCGTTGTATCTGTGAACACGTGGAAGCAAAGTGTTTCTCTATTTATAAATCGGAGCTAATCGTGTGGACTGAAAGCATGCTCACTGAATTACTGGCTTATTTGCTTCATGACTTCTTTTTTTATTATTTGAGTCAGAATTTAGTCAAACTAGATTGTATTCATTTGTTCATTCGTGTATTTCTTTATTAGGGAATATGCTGTACCCCGTCAAATAACAATGAGTAATAAAAAAACAAATCAATTTTCTGATTTTAATGCAGATGTGTACCTGGTAGCAACCATCTTTAAGGTCATCTTCACAGACCTCTCGGCCACATAAAAAAAATTATTTTAATCCAACATGTTCTTCCAGAAAGTTCGTGTTCCTAACATACAATTCTAATGAAGCAGGTTGCTCATCTGTATTCAAGTCAGAATTATTAGAAAAATGTCAGAATTCTTTTTTTTTTCCTTCCTTAGATTAAGATCAGAATTTTATTTTTTCTTCTTTTTTATAATTCCATTGGCCCAAATCCTCGTGTGTACGAGATTGAAAATTTGTAAAAAAATTAAAAAAATAAGCACACACTTAACTAGGTAACACCTTTATGTCGGATTTCATACAGAGTTTTACAATATGCGACCTAAGAAAACATATTACAAAATTTTAACCAAATCAGGGTTCAGAATTCCTTTAGTAAAAGAAAGGCATATTGTTGCATCAGCTCATATTCAGTTGCATGGTAAATTGTGAAGTAGATAGGTAAATCCTTTACTCAAATGTTTTATTCTGTATTTTATTTTGTAATCACATAGGTTGTATACCTTCGAAAGAGACTAATGTTCATTCCCAGAATTTGAGATTGTAGATTAAAGAGCCGGTTGATCAAACTGCCTGTTATAATTATGTTTCCAACTGAGAGACATTAAGCTTCAAAATAATTTGCTAGTTTTGTATAAGCATAGTTTTGCCATTTCTGGAATACTTCTTTGGAACCTAAATTATAATTTTTTTTAAAATATATACTTATTTTTGTCTGTCAGATTGGTTTATTACTTCAAATTTGCCAACAAACTAAGTTAATGAACCAGCCGGGCAAATTTATTTCCCATCTGCTGTTCAGAAGAGGGCTTGCCTTCAAATTGAGCTTCAAAAGGAGCATAGACAACAATAAAGAAACCAGCCTGAAAATCATGAAATCATAAAACAACAATTTCATGAACGTCCAAAAACCTGACAGCATAAGAAGTTGATAAGCTCCTCAAAACTAACAGTCTGGGTGGGAAGTTTGCTTTATCATTTCAAGCACGAGTCACATAAAATAAATTTAGGTTCCAGACATCCTTGTGTGAGATTAAAAATGCCTAAAGTGATCATTGTTATGATTACTGAAGGTCAGCAACACAGGTGCAATATAAACTATATAGAAGCTATTCAAGCAAAGATTCTCCTAATGGCAAATGAAATTACATCCTCTAGAAGGCAGTGGGATGATCCTCTTCCTGGGATACCTGCTGAATAGGTTGTTTTGGCTAAATTACATTTAGTAAGCACCCTCATTTGGGCTTATCTATATTCTGTTAAGCATTGAGAATCTCATTGCTGCTTCATTGGATAGCGAGAGGCTTGCAAAGCTATTCCCATCAGTGGCATTCTATTCAATCACATCCATTTTCATCAGTTGAGTGAGCTTCAGGGCACCTTAATGTCCCCTCTTCTAGTTTTTCACCTTTGTTTTAAAGGTTTACCTTTGGAAAGTGACAATGGATTTCGGTTTTAGTCTTCGGAATTAGATAGCACTCTAAGTGGTTGCTGCTTTTAAGAATATGTGGGTCACCTAAAACATCGGATCAAGGTCAAGAAGCCAATGAATTAAAAGAGAAACACTCCTCTCACCCAGCTACAAATATCTCCAGGTCTCCGTCGCCGTCCACATCAGTGACAGCCATGCCGTAGTTAAGTTGACTGGGGTTGTTTTCATAGTCCGGACGGAGAGCGGTCTTGGTTACAGCAGAAAACATGGGCTCCGACCGCTGGGCCGAGGAGCGGGCATGCAGGAAAAACAGCAGGCACAGCAGCATCCTCGCCTGAAGAGTAAAACACACTATTTGCCCCTGCAAAAACTGGATTGACTCTTTATTTTGTCCATCAAAATCCGTTGGCTGTGATGTTTGAATAATCAAAACCAGCTAGCTTACTCACTTTTTACCTGCTCACACAATTGTTCTGTTAGCTGGAAATATAAAGTCTAAAAACTTATTGTGACCTGTGAGTACTTAGTTTTGTTAAGACGTACAGAAAATAGTCAATCTCTGATTCAGCCGCATTCTGCAGGTCTTAGATTTGAACAACCCATCACATGTAGAAAGGACAGAAAATCCATACATGAATCGAACATTCTGGTGAGCAAAGAGGAAACCAATATGACCTGATACACCAGGCATAAGGTGCTGCTCACTCAGACTTGTGTTTATCTTTGAGTGGGGATGAAAGGTAAGGCTTGAAAACAGTTTGGTGCATAAAAGCATTCAGGCATAGGATTTTGCAAAAATATAGAAGGAATGTAATTTCTGAGAAAGAAAAAAAAAAGGCAGGTCACCTTCTCATAGCCAAAATAAACTTTATACACACCTCATTTACACACACACACATGCAATAAAAGGTGTTTACAAGCTGCAGATTTGATTTTCTCTTTTCATGGATTTATAAACTCATCCCTCGTCATTCCTTCTGTGACAGTGATGAGCCGTTCCCTTCTCTGCTTCCCGACTGCTGCATATTTTTTCCCTCAGCTCTGAGTGTTCCAGTGATGTATGGCTCTTTAACGTCTCCTTCAACAATTCAATTTGAGATAAAACTATTGCGCTGTTTGCGTAATGCTCTGCAGTAAGTCGAAGAGGCACCTCAGCTGACACCTGCAGAAATACAGCTGGGGACCGCTGCTAATTTGCAGGCAAGCTGTGCCGCGATAATGCACACTGGTTATCTGGCAGAAATGTAGACAGTGGCTGTTAGCAGGAAGGGTTAATTAACAGCAGTTTCTCCCTATTAGAGCAGGGAGAAATGACAAATGAGCTGGCTAGTTCCGGAAGCAGTTTTGCAGAATGAGAAATTTACCCCAATGTGAGATAGAAGAGGTAACGTATAAATTACTAAGAGTAAAGAGTTGTGACAAGTAAAAAAAAGAAAAGGGATTGTTGAAAAAAGTGATAAAGAAGAATTGTACTGCTGCATATTTGACCCTGCAGTTAAAATCTCCAGGAGTTTTCTTTTTTACAGTTAAATCTTTAGTGCAAAATTGATCCACAGCGCCCCCTAGAATTCTTCAGGCTACTTTAAGTTTATGTGTAATCAAAGTCCAGTCCTTAACACATCTCTATGGGTGTGTCCAAATTATCATCCTTCCAATGACCTGGCCTGGATGGTCTTGCCTTCAGATTTAAACACTGAAGGCTAGACATGACATTGGGACACCTAACACCATGTTAGGTGTCCTTCCACCTAACATGGCAGCACTAATCACAAGCTGGTAAAGATCAAGCCCAAAATCTTGCATTTTTTATTACTACCGGTAATTTATTTCTTTTTATTTTATTTTTTTTTACAAAAATGTTGTTAGAAAACATATCTATGCAAGTGACAAAAGCACAACCACCATAAGCTTTTAACTTTCATACTGCCAAATTTTAATAGACCTTTATTTAAAACTGTAATCCTGTCCCACTCTAACTCCTGTTTCATCTGCCCTTGTATGAAAAACAAAACTCTGCCTTTCAGCCCTCAATACATCTTAGGTTGGGATGGACTGCGAAGGATACACCAGACCTTCCCTTTGAATTCGGACAGCCTTCATCACATCACTGTTACATAATTGGTCATCAAATGTGGCCTTAGAACGATGCAGTTACTGAATTAGGACACATGACATGATAATACACTGACGTCAATTTAGCCACGCCCGAAAAGAAGAAGAGATGACATGATTTTCTGCCACACATTTCCTTTGACGCTATTAATTATATTAGCTTCAAACTTTTTCTGATAACAGGTGAAAAGTTGATGTTTCCTAATTCAGATCTTAGAGGAAGTTGGCTATTGTAAATTGCAGAGCATCTTTTGACTATCATGACTTCCAGAAGGAATGTTTGATTTTTAGCTGATGTCAGACCTTAGCTAAATGTGACAGGAAGTCATTTTCCAGCATTTCCATCAGTGTCACCTACTAGCTATGTGGCCATGTTGCGAGCCACAGTGTGAACAAAATGAAACTTTTGGACGCAACACAGGGCACAGTCACAGGTGTGAGGCCTGTGTTGCAGCCAAATACCTTACTGTAAAAGAGTAAACATGCAGACCAAATTTTGTGTACAATGTTTACTGACCAGGGATGTCCTGGGCATGCTAGTTCCATGTAAAGAGAAAAATTCAAAGGAGATTTTGAAGGGTCCAAAAGTAGCTGCTGTCCAAAAATTAAAATTTTTAAATTTTAACATTAGGATTGTTATTACTAATGGTTTAACAATCTTCTTTGTTAATCCATTAGGTGTTTGGAAGCTACATGCTAGCCGGTATTTGAATAAGGGTGGGTGCCAAAAATATTTGACATTGGTGTTTAAAGCAAACATGAGAGACAGTATTATGAGTGCTTCATTGTCTTATATGTAAGTGTGTGAAGGTCTTTCATTGTTCTTATGCAACTGCATCAGGTAAATGGTGTATTTTTTTTATTATTATTATTTGCTGAGAACTCAGCAAATGAATGGATGAACTTTTGAGACTGTGCATGTTTGAGTCAAGAAGGTTGAATGGCTTCATTCCCATGGTACAGTTAAGTATCTGCCCGAAAACTCTGTTAGAGCCTCTATAATTCAGACTTATAAAATGCTAGCTGGAACCACAGGGGCCTTTTTGATTTGATTAAGCCATGACGTATTGCATTATCCAGCCAAGGACATAGAATCGCTTTGCCCAACATTCAGTGCAGTAAAGACCCAGACATCCCACTCAAGTGAAGCTGTGATGGATCCACAAAGCATTTCATGTACGCGTTGAGGTTTTATGGTGAGATATCTGCAGGGTCAACAATAATAATGGGAAGCAACACATTTTTTAGAAACCAGTCAAATACTATATGAAAACGCTGGGGGAAAAAAAAAAAATAACAACAAAAAAAAAAACAATGCTGTTTGAAGCCGAGTGATGTTTTTCCATTAGATTATTTATACGAGCGGTAAGAGGCCATTACCACAGCGTGCAACATCAGCATGTGCTTTCTGGAGCGTTCCTGCCCAGCTCTGATCCTGATAACACTGCGACAAAAGAGCCAGCAACATCTTCACTTTCAAACACACTCTTCCAGATGCTTTTACCCTATGAAGGACAATCCTTACTGCAGAACACACACACACACACACTCACACACACCATACTACATCAAAACCAGTGATTTGCTCTTATTTTAGGTAACACTGCACTTATACTCAGTTTGCCTATTATTTATCACAGTGGGAAGAGGATAAAACTTCTTAAACTTCCCATTGAAACAAAGACACAAGGCACACTACTTTAAGATTACATTTTTGAAAACTTTAGCAAAGAATATTTTGATATTATTATTATTATGAGTTTAGCAAATAGGAACTATTTAGTGATTTCTCTATCTAATATATATATATATATATATATATATATATATATATATATATATATATATATATATATATATAAATTACTGGTTCATATGTCCATATGTCAAATAAATTTCGATTTATAAGAAATAACCACAAAGTATAACTAACAAAAGACACCACTTCTTCAAACTTGACTTTGATCATTCTAAAAAAAATAATAATAATTAAATAAAACAAGTCTATCTATCTGCTATCTAGCTATCTATCTGAGCTTCTACCTACAAATTCTTGTCAAAAATAATTTTCTCTAATAAAGGAATAACAATAATCAGGAGAAGTAAGCAAGAAAATATTCTTCTTGAGATACAACTGCTGCAATCATTACTCTTCTGTCAAATTTACTCTCTTTCCATCAGCATTTTAAAAGTGTGCAGCGCCACTTCATTCGTGTCCATTACCGCCACTGCAGGTGGTTAATTAAAACATGTTTACTTTGTTAGTAAGCGACTTAATCAAGGTTAACTGTTTGCTTTGAGGAGAGGCGGAGGGGGAATGCAGAAAAAAGTTACGGTCAAATTGAAAGCAACTTTTTTCTCTTTTTCTTTTCTTCTTTTTTTTTTGGTTCTTCCGCTGCAGCACAATCAGCCGAGCGCTGCTTGTTTCTGAAGCCGGTGTAAGGAGGGCAAACTCAGGTACTCACAGATGCAGAGAGGCGCTCCAAAAACTCCCAACAAATCCTGCAGCGATTGACAGCCAGAGGACAACGGGGAGAAACGCAAAGCCGGCGTATAAAGGTTGGCTAATTGGAGCTGTTGATACCGCGGACATCAGAAGGGTTTTTTCCTACACATACACACACATACACACACACTTTCACACAACTTCCCACGAAAATTTGCTTTATGAAATCGTTGGTGTGAGAGTTTGGCCAATAGCCTGAGAGCTTGCAGAATATGTAAAGACACAGCCAACGACGGAGCTGGAAAAGCGAGAGGTGGGCGTGTCTTCAGGTGTTCAGTACAGATCGAGCCGGGGCGCAGCTGGGATCGAGATGCGGAGTTCAGCCTCTTCACTCGGATGCTTCATATCCTGCTCCATCTGCTTATGGGCGAAAGGCTCTTAGATGTCCTGGGATGTCTACCAACCTTTGTTCTTTAATCTTGATATGTAGCTACAGACTTTTCATAAACTCAAGCGCGAAATATCGACTTTTAAGTGAAGATTCTTCAAATTCTCAGACAAAATCTCACAGTGTCACGCGTATTTTCAAAAGTACTCAAACCATTTGCATTTTTCATATTTGGTGAAGTTACAATCAGAAATAGCTGTGTATTTTATTTATATATAAAATTACTTTATGGTAAAGTTGTGCTTAACTGTGAAAAAAATTAAAAATAAGATCATTATAAGGAGATTCAAGATTCCAGACAGTGGTACAAACTGTATCTATCAACTGTGTACTGCTCAACCTTTGGAAAGCATCGTAAAATGAACTCTACTGTTGAGCAAAAGCAAAATCCCATTCAAAGTTTGCCACTGGCATTCAGCAAAACTGTGAAAGAAAGTGCTCTTGTTATAACGAAACAAAACTGGACACTCTGATTTAGGTGGAAAAACTTCACTGCCTAACACTGCACATCAGATTTTCACATCTTCATGTAGTCATGGCAGCATCATGCTGTGAAGAAATCAGGGAAGAAAACTTGTGAGATCCTGCTAAAGAACTGAGGCATGACCGCTACCTTAAATATACAGCTTGACATCTGATACATACAATGATTTAGATGAAACTGTATCTGTATTAGGATGGTACAGTCAAGTATCATTTATCAAATTGAGAATCTGTGGGAAAATCTATTCCAAAATACTTACAACCTTAGTAGTAACAGGTGTTTCTAAGAAGTGTTGACATAGAAACTGAAAAGAAATGTTTGTTATACTTTTGAGATTTTATTAGTTAAAAAAAGGAAAATGTATGCATGTTTTCTCTCCGTTTTTTCAGTCATAACTGATTTATATTGATTAAAATCTCCGCAAAATAGTACAGATTGTGGTTGTGAAAAGATTTAAGAGGTACGAATAGTTTTGCACGGTTTGGCATTCAGACAGTGCACTCCGTTCACTTAGCTTGAGAATAAATGAACAATATAGTTTAAACCCTAACAAGGATAGAATTTCATTAGTGCATGAATGCAAAATGTTTATTTTCATCTGGAAATAGTCAAATCCAAATATTGATTAAAACTGCATTTTCTGTTTGCTTTAGCAGTCTAACTGAAGCGAAGGAAAGCAATTAACACAGCTAAATGCTTACCGTAGAATAAAAGTCCTTAAATAGGCTGTTTATTGTTTCGTTAAGGGAGACAGGTGTAGCAGGTATGTGTAATAAAATAATGGACAAAGCAATGGGCTCCCATTTGCATAAAGGATATTAAAAACATCAACTGCAATAATATTCAGATCTGAACTGACTCTCTCCCTCTCAGGATAATGAGCGAAAAGTTAGTGTTCTCCCTCATATAAGTGGTGAGTGAGGGTGAGAGAAGTTTGCAGGTTTACAGCTGTCAGATGTATAATTCTTGTGTCATGCCCCAGTGAGCTCAGTCTTCTGGAGAAGAGAACCCCAATAAAAAGTGCATGTGCGTGTGCGTGTGCGTGTGCGTGTGTGAGGTTGCGTACAGCCATGGTGGAATGAGATGTTCACATCCCAAGGACGTCTTCCACCATAATTTAAACTCACTGGTGCCGGAAGACTTCAAAAGTGAAAGTGCTGAAGTCATAAAACGGTGCACTCCTGTCTTTAATGTTATTGTCTGTGATGCGCCAGCATTAACCTGCAGGTAGGTGGCTTTGACACCAACAATGCAAATATAGGGAGTCAGGGACAGGATGCATTAGACTTCTATCCTGCTGTGAGTTTTGCTCATAAACCCCAGGTAATAAAAATCAACTTAAAGACCGACGAGAAACGGATTTTCTTTCTGTTTCTCCTTTTATGCAATTTACATTCTTTGTGGTGTGGGAGGTTAGACAAATAGACAATTCTGTAGGTGGGCATTATTCTTAAGTGTGTGATACCTTCGGCTATTTACACTCTGATCTACAGTCTCTCACTCTGAAGACTGGCGCTTATTTATGAGGACGGGACAAGAAATCAGTCACTGCTCAGCTGAAGCCAGTGAAAGTGTGTAGTATGACTTTGAGCCAGAGAGTGAATAGTTTTTCTCTCCCTGGGGCACACTGGGATGAACCCAGGACATCATGTTGTAGCAGGTTGGAAACTCTTCTATCATATGGAGCGTTCTTCACCACCTCACCCCAACTCACTGTGACTTATTGTCAGCGTCATGCCCCCCCTTCTTCCCCACCATCTTAGACACACCGCTTCAGTAAGCAACTGTGACAAGGTTGGAGAGCTCCCGGGGAAGAAACTGGAAAAGGCTTTAACAACATGTAAAAAAATATCTTCAAAACTGTTGATTGGTAAGCACTTCGATTAACCATTCTCTCATATCATTAAACTTTATTAATAGTCCCAGTACTACCCCCTTTACCTCATATTTACTCCTCTAGTTACTAATGGGCCTAATGGCTTTATTTTCTGTGGGGGAAAAAAAAACTTTGCGGAGTTAATAAACATAATTAAATACAAAGCAAAAACATTAATCGTTACTCAAACAAAAACTACTCAAGATGTGAAATGAAAAAAATTCAAATTTCTGGTGAAGCCTGAAGTGGCTGGCAGTGAACCAATGTGCTTGTAACGAACTATGCTGTGACCCAATAAAGTGGATCACAGTTTAGGTGCTTCTAAACCTTGTGGGATTTTCATGTACTACAGCTTGCCTCCTCCTGCTGAAGATAACCCCCACATCATGATCCTGCCACCACCATAAATCTCTCACAATAGGGACGATGTATTCAAGGTGATGTTGAAAATTGTAACTAGGTCACTATGTTTTTTAGACACTTCTATCATTTTAAAAGAAGAAAAGGAACAACTTTGCTAACCGAAACTGAAAGAGATAACGTAAATGTGCTGGAACATAACCTATGCAAATGTCCAGCCATTATACCACTGAGAAGAAGATGGCTTCTGTGTCCCAGACTTAAACATTTTTGTCTTGCAAAATGTAACCGTCAAAATAAAAGCAAAAGACCTTGTGAAAATGCTACGTGTCACTGCAATTAATAGTGTCTTAATTAATAGCAATTAATAGTAACTTAATAGTGTCACTGTTCTCCATGGAACACGTCCTTTACTAACAAAGCCTGAAAAGGCACTCAAAGGGAAAAAGCCATTAATCCAAAAGCAACACAAAAGGCCAATTACAGTTTATAGCTACAATTTAGTTGATCAGAGACATGTCCTGTGGTCTGATAAAACTAAAATTTGTATGTTTAGTCATAAGAAAAATCATCACTATATATTTGCAGGAATAACTGAAGCCTGAGATTATTATCACTACCGTGAAATATTTACCTTAGGACAAGGTGATGAAGTGATGAGGGAAAAACATGTTAAACCACATATTCAGGACATCAGCCAGGAAGTTAAAGCTTGGAACAGAAGGCAGGACAAATGTCATTTCACAGTCTTCTAATTACTTCACAATATTTTTCTTCTACTTGTAACGTTTTAAAATATATGTATATTAAGTTGGTTAGTGTAATTGCCTGTCATGTACTATGCTACAGAAAACTAAACTCTAAGTTATTTTTATAATTATCTTTTTTTCCCCCCTTGGAGACACTCTGTTTTTGTGGTTGAGCAGTTTGTCCCTTGTTATTTACTCTCTCACTATGTTTTTTTAATTCTTCGTTTCATCTTGTGCTCAAATTTAAATCGTTTGATTTTCTGTGTGGATGGACTCACACTTACTTGAACCTCCGGGGTGTAGGTGCATGTGTTACTTCATGTATTAGTGCCACTGCACTTATGTCTTTTCACTGCTCTTTTCCACACATTCACGCATCCACGCCCACATGCACACACACACATAGGCACAATGGGCTATAGGTTTTGCTAGGGTCCTTCATAGATCAGCTTCCCTTGACAGCTCTCTTAAATGTCCTTGGCAGCACCCCAACACTGAGCCCTCGTTCCCTCTCTGTTCCTGCATCTTTTCTTCTTCCATCGAGTCTCTGATGGATGTTGCCATATATTCCTGCCTCTCTCCCCAAGAACACACCCATACCCCATCGGGCCCTGTAATGCAACGCACAATCTGTATATGTCCCATTAAGTGTCACTTTGTAAATGAACCTGTTTCTCCACACTCGGTTCACCACAAAGAATGACGAGCACAACACGTAGACACGGGTTGCCCTGCTGCTCGAAAAGCCTCCTGGAGTCAGAGTTCTTTCTGCTCTTTTTTTACCTGTATAATAAGATTTCTGTTGTAAGACTGAATTTATGTTTCTGATTACTTAAATTTAAAACAGCTTTCTTAAATGTTCATAATGTGCATTTGTATGCATTTGCATTAAAATGGCAAAACACTTTTTTACAATATACATAAAAAGTATGTATATTGTAAAATGAGTAAAATTGTGTAAGAAAACAGAAGTTTAATACCATCCATCCATCCCTCTATCTTTTTCCGCTTTATCCGGGGTTGTGGGGGTGGCAGCCTAAGAATGGCGGTCCAGACTTCCCTCTCCCCAGCCACTTGTTCCAGCTCCTCCCGGGGAATCCCGAGGCGTTCCCAGGCCAGCTGAGAGACATAGTCCCTCCAGCGTGTCCTGGTTCTTCCCTGGGGCCTCCTCCCAGTGGGACGTGCCCGGAACACCTCACCTCAGATGCCCGAGCCACCTCAACTGGCTCCTCTCGATGTGAAGGAGCAGCGGCTCTACTCTGAATCCCTCTCAGATGACCGAGCTTATCACCCTATCTCTAAGGGAGAGCCCAGACACCCGGAGGAGAAAACCCATTTCAGCCGCTTGTATCCGCGATCTTGTTCTTTTGGTTATGACCCAAAGTTCATGACCATAGATGAGGGTGGGAGTGTAGATCAACTGGTAAATCGAGAGCTTCGCTTTTTAACTTAGCTCTCTCTTCACCACAATAGACCGGTACAGCGGCTGCTTGACGGCAGACGCTGCGCCAATCCGTCTGTCGATCTCCCGCTCCCTTCCTTCCTCATTAGTGAAAAAGATCCCGAGATACTTGAACTCCTCCACTTGGGGCAGGACACCCCCCGGACCTGGAGAAGGCACTCTATCCTTTTCCGGCTCAAGACCATGGCCTCGGATTTGGAGGCACTGATCCTCATCCCAGCTGCTTCACACTCGGCTGCGAACCGCTCCAGTGAGAGCTGTAGATCACGGCCTGATGAAGCCAAAAGGACCACATCAGAGATGTGATTCTAAGGCCACCAAAACAGATCTCCTCAACACCTCGGCTGCTCCTAGAAATTCAGTCCATGAAAGTAATGAACAGAATCGGTGACAAAGGGCAGCCCTGGCGGAATCCAACCCTCAGCGGAAATGAGCCCGACTTACTGCAGGCAGTGCAGACCAGACTCTGACGCCGGCCTTACAGGGACCTGACAGCCCATATCAAAGGGCCCGATATCCCATACACCCAGAGACCCGAGGGACACGGTCGAACACATTCTCCAAGTCCACAAAAGACATGTAGACCGGTTGGGAAGTTTAATACATTTATTCATTTTGTCATTGGTAGCATTGCCCCTAAAAATGTCTCACCTGTCTTGCACATTTTATCTTGTCAAAAGTTTCTCACAATAGTTCACTGAATTTTGGCCCATTCTGTCAGTTGTTGATTCAATATTCCCACAAGAACTTTTCTTTTCTAATTAAAATACCTCTGTTTATGAGATGCACCTGTAGCAAAAGACCCACAAAATAGCGTGTATTTCACAATAGCAGTCGTATACTCAGGTTTGTAAGCTTCCTCCCTTTTCCTCCAATTAGTCAAGGAGTCACTGTCAATAAACACCTCAGTTTTGGTTTCATCCAATCACAGGGCATGTCCCCGCAAAGTAAGGTCTTTGTCTCTGAGCGGATTTGCACACTGTAATTAGGTTTTTTTTAAGTTGCTTTGCAGTAAACACTTCTTCATCACACCATGTTTATATACAGGATTGTTTTCTTTGTGGACAATGACACTATGTTCAGCCAACATCTTTACAACTGCTTTTGTTTGTGCTCTGTGGTTGCTGCACACATTTCTCCCCAAACACACGTTCGTCTGTAGTTAAGAGAACATTTCTCCTACCAGAACAGAATGGCAGGGTATGCCCATGCACATAATTGTTTATTTGCAATTAACTTCAATTGCACAAACCAGATTTGTGCAGGTTCACAGTGTTATTCAATAGAGCTTTTTTTTTTTTATTCCTATGATGTCATATAAGGTGATGCCTAAAAATACAAGGCATCGCCTCCTTTGGTAATTCTCACTAAGCCAGAAAGAGAAGCATCATTGACAGCCAATGTTTAGTCATGTTCAGTTTCAGACAGTGAAAAAAATATTATGTATCTTTTTAAAATGGGAATATCTGGTTTCAAATGGACTAGGGCTGTTACCGTGGCAGCAGTTTGACAAAGCATCCGTTTCCCCTTTCTACTCCTGAACACAGAAATCTCTCTGCTCCCATTAAACTGCACTAAAAAACAATGACATCCGTTCTCTTCATCCTCTGTAGTTTCTAACTAACATTTGCTTTGTTTTGTGTCACAGGCTTTTAAACACACCGCGTGCTTTGCTATCAATCACATTTTTAATTTAATGTATGAATATATGATTTATGTTGCTCGGGCGGAAGATATAAATCTATTTTTGCAAGCCGGGATAAGCACATTGATGCCCCCTTATTGATTGGCTGGCTTAATAGTGTTTGTTCTTTATAGCTGATCCCAGGAAATAAACCAAATAAATAGCTGAAAATGAGTCCAGTCACCGTGATGCTCACAAGGATGTGAAAGAGAGAGATTGAGTGCAGGGGAAGTCGAGGGAATGGCGAAGGCTGCAGATAAAGGATGGAATGACAGGTAAAAAGCTGAAACAACATAAAATTTTACAAATGCAAACAAAACATCCATTACAACTATGTAGCAGAAGGTATTTTCAGTGTAAAACAAAAAGGGTTCATTACATTTAAAAAAAAAAATTAAAACAAACTTCTCAAAGTTAGGGAACAGTCAAATCATCTTAACATGCTGCAGGTCTGGAGTTAAGGTTGCTGCATGAAGCTATAATAGAATTAACATCCAATTTAAAAATGTATGAGCGAACATGTCGAATGATGTCTTTGTTGGAAGTCCCCGAGTGACAGAACATGATGTTTCTGTGTAAACCCAGAAGCCACAGGACCCAGATGTCAGTCCCACGTCATTCTCCTTTCCAGTAACACGGATTGTCAGGCCATTATTTGCTCTAAGACAGTTGTACAATTTTCAGGGGATTTGTCAAATTGATTTGAAAACCAAAGGTTGGTTAGTGCCCTGCACCAAGCTCGTCAGAGGAGAGGCAAACTAAATCTGTCTTGACATGCTGCATGATGTGAAAGCAAAGAAACAACTTTCTTACTCAACAGTGTTACACAAGTAAAGTTAAAAACATTAATTATGATTTTCAATGTCTTCGGGGCAGTTTTTTGTTAGCTCCCCCAAAGTCTCCAAACTTTAATGATGATCTGCTGAAGGAAACTCTAACACGACATCACATGTGTGACCTCTCCCTTTTCCTACTTGGTTCAGAATAAAGAGGAGGAGCTGGAGGCATTAATCCAGCCCATTAGCACTCAGGTCTCCCGATGACAGTTCCCGCCCTTGGGCTGATGTAAACCAAACTTCCTGTTTGGAGATGAAGAAGCCTGTCATATGGCTGCATCCACCTCGGCCCCTGCCAACCTCCCCCTCCGATACTTCAGGTTTAATAGCAAATCGATTTTAAATGAAGGAGAGGAGAATCAAGTGAAGGAAAACAGGGAACATGTCGAACGGACATCGCAAGAGAGACAGGTTTAAGATTATTAATTTTAAGCTGTTGCTATTATCTGACCTCAACATTTATTGAAGAGAAACTGAAGGTGATCAGCGCTGATGGAAAATAAGGCGTCTATTTATGCTGATACCCATTTAAAAAAAACTAAAAAAAACAGTTGTCCAGTACTCAAAATACAATAATTTCTTTTGATTGATGCAAAGAAAACAGTGGCTATGCACTGCACTGATCCCACAAAGCTTTTATGTCTAAGAACTGCTTTTTACTGAGCTCTAAGAGCCTCGCATTTTGGACCTAGTCCATTCTCAATCAGACGGGCCCCTAATCACAAAAGTACAAATGTTTTTATGACTTAAAAGCGATGTCCCTTTATGTATCTTTTGAAACTAAATTAATCGGAACACCATGGTCAGAGCCAGAGCTGAGACGGCAAGGGTTGGGACACAAGGCAGTTTGCCTCTCGATGGATAATCAGCTAGATCTTCAGCTTTTAACAGCAACAACTTTAAGATTTATTATTGGAGCTGGAAATGCTGTGACTGTTGGCAACAGATCTGCCTTAATACGGATCCCCATTTAGAGATTTAAAGACCCTCAACAGACTCCGGTACTGTTATTTTTCATCACTAGCGCGCCAAATCAAGAGTTATTACTTGCTGCCTTCCTTGGATGTGGTAGTCATTTCTCTCCCTCTCTACAGTACCAAACCTTGATTCCCCATCACCTGTGGACAACATGGTAGGGACACAGCGAACCACCGAAAGTTTATGACGTTTGAATGAGATGTTGCCCCCATCTAGGTGCAGGGATTGGCTCAAGGTCATCGGGAGTCATTAAAGCAGTGGAACCATTAGCTGTGCTGAGGAACGGGACTGCGGAACCTCTTCAGGGAGAAATCCTTTTGGCTCATTTAGTGGTGTACAGAGTCGGAGAGCTTTCAGAGATAGTATCTACGGTTTCAGTCTCAAATCCCTCTTAGGTTAGAAGAAGAAAGAATTCAAAGTTGTTAAAAAAGAGGAAAATGGCTGGATAGTAGCCACAGCTGTCCTGGGGCAGCTGTGTCCCGACCCTTCCACAGTGGAAGGGTCAGTGCCATGCACAGGCACCACCGGGCCTTTCTGACTATTGCCATCGCCACCATTGTCCCTCTATGCTTTAGTTGTACTGGACTTGAGGAAAATCTACTTTAACATAGCTCGTGTTCATCTATGTTACACCTATAAACCTCAGTTGGTTTATAGATTTACAGACTGTTTTTTTTTTTTTTTTTTTTAAAGTCTGTAATCCTGCAAAGCAAAAATCAAAGGTAATATTTTAGGTGCCGTTTTATGATTTGATCAGGTATTTTAAACACATATCTTGTGTTCTACAAAGCAGCAGCTGAAACTGCAACCCTCAGTCAGCAAACAATCCCTCCTCCTGTGCTTCTGTCGCTGTCTCCTCAATGGGGTAATCAGCCATTCTCCTCCAAGGTAATTCCTGCCCAGGAGTGCATGTGGCCGACACTGCGGAAATTCATTTTTTGGTTTAATTTCAGACCTATTGATCGTGGTGCGCTTTACGACTGCATGACATCCATAATCACAACAATGGTATGACAGTGCAGATAAATAATCTGGCGAAGGCGCTGCAGAGAGGGAGGAATGTGGGGATGAAAAGGAAAGCAGAAGTGAAAACAAAGGAAGGGCCAGGTTAAAACTCTTGCTGCATTCTGTATTAATTATGGAACTCAACCCTCCACCATTATCTGATTGATCTCCTACGGAGGCCATAAATTAGGTTTTCCTCCAAAGTGTCTGAAATCTGTTTATTTAAGTGCCCATTAAAGGATAGTAGCATGTACTCCACGGTAATTACAAAGGCTAGTGTAGTATATATATAATTATTATGATTAGTGGAGCAAAATTAAGTTACTGCAACGGAACCCACAAGAGGCCAAAGCCAAAGAATGATAATGGGATTTTGCATATAGTAAGTCTGTAGCTGAGTGCAACCCAAAGCAAATTAATAAAGGTTTATTCACCCAACAGTGGATGCATGCTGAAAAGAAAAACATGTCTTGTTTGGTCTTTAGTTTTTTATTACTTTCATTATACATGATATTGTACAGCTAGAAAGTAATAAAAGAAGAAGTGAGCAATCAGACCATTGCAGAGGTATTAATTCAGCTTTAAACATTTTGTCAGACGTTGATGTACATTATTCAAATTTCATATGATAGACCAACACAAAGTGGTGCACAAATCTGACGTGAAGGGAAATGGATTCATGGTTTCCAATTGACAATGAGAGAGGTATGATGATCACTTTTTGTTTACTCCTCTTTGCTTTGACTGTTCTAAGTAAAATCGATCGCCAGTTCAGAGCGGAAAATCTACCAACAGGTTAATATGAACTTCACAAATGATTCAGTATAATTTTTTATGTAGAAGGGGCAAGAAGAAAACCACTGATGAATGGAAGCCATAGCCCAGTTTGGTGTTTGTCGTAAGTCATGAAGACATGCAGAAAACACGGAAGAATGCAAACAGAAACTAACACTTTGTGGGTTGTGGCAGTGTCATGCTGTAAGAATACTTCTGTTCATCAGGGACAGGTAAGCTAATGAGAGTTAGCCTAGCTATTTTCCTAAGAAGAATGGGGGGACAAAAATCTTTGGATTTGCAAAGGTGGGTAAAACACACCTTATAAGGCTCTCAGCTATAGCTGCTGTAAAAGGTTGTCCCAGGAAGTGGCAAATATTGGGGAACTGAATACAGAGATATGCTACAGTATACAGATCTTTACACGAGGATTTGGAAGCTTAAGTATAACTTTCCCTTTCACAGCTCAATTATGTACTGTAGTTTTTCCTAATCCGTCATAAAAAAATCCCAATAAAACACATTGACGTTAATGGTCGTAATATAACAAAATGTGGAAAAAAATTAAGAATACATGTAACCAAAGGCTACCGAGACCAGGAAGCATGTTCCATGGGGGAACTAAATAGTGTCAAATATTCTGCTGGCTGTGACTTTTAATATAAGCTACTTGTATATTATTTCCCTTCTCTTGTAACTGTGGAACTACGCTCACATTCCAGGCACACAGTGTTGAGTCATTTTTCCCTCTGTAAGCATAAATGCTTATTTCAGAAGCCGTGGGGCCCAATTTGGTAAGAATCGTTGTGTATAGAAACTTTAAGAGAGTCGAGAGAGCCGCTTTGTGCTAACAGCAGGTCATCCGCCTCACCTGGCCGTGTACACAAACCAGAATTTTTGTATTTATTTTTTATTTTTTTAAATCACACATTTAAATAACCAAAGCACAGTCGTGGGTTTAAATGTAGATTTTACATTTACAACTTGCAGTGGGATACAATAAACAAAAGCCTGAATTGGGACCTTTTATAGTGTACATGTAGTTAAATAATAACGGTGTCTAGTAAACAGCAGTGTTGGAGATGCAGCAGTGCATAAAGCATGTCTCCTCTTCTTGTTGGCGTCTGACAGTTCCTTCTCATAAAATGTCTCAAGTCTGGAAGGTGATAAGGATGTGGGGTTTATGCAGCTTGGCACAGAGTTTTATTTGTGCGGAGGTAGTGAAGCCCTGCCCCCGACTCCATCCCCCATAACCTCTCAGAGAAGAGGCTGAAACTGTTGCTGGACAGGGAACAGGAGGGTAATGGAGGATACATTGCGAGACAGATCAAATGGGCATGACAAAGGTAACTGACCAGTTTTTGATGACTGTGCAAAAGTCCTATGCAGTGGTCAATCAGAGCATTAGCCTGCTATTGCAGTGAATGGACAGAAGTGGATTTAATAGCTCTCTATATATTGTTGAATACATCCTTTTAATTCCGCTCATGGTTTTCCCCAAAGCAATAGTTTAAGCCTGACAGTGTTTTTAGAAGAGGAACCCTCATGCACTGCAGAATTCTCCCACAGCGAAAACTCTTTCTTAAAAAAGTTTAGCATGCCCTTTCAACTGCAGTTTTTGCTGTAGATCATCTTTACGTTGCATGAAATGTCTACATTTCAAGAGTGTGTTTCATTGTTGTAGAAATTAGATTTTTGTCACATTTCTTCAGAGAATAAGGACATCACAGATATCCACCTTTAGACTCTAATTCATTAGGAGTCTCAGTCTACTTTAAGTTTAAATTACAGAAATATTTTTACGTCATGATAGCATAAAAAAAAAAGAAGAAAAAAAAACAGAAAAATGGAAAATTGGCCAGAACAAGCAACAGATTTTGCCTGTGTATATGGTTTAAAGGTTTTTCTGACACAATCATCAATGTATGGACCAAAAGAGAAAAAACTATGATACAAGTATGCAAATGTACTTGCATCATAGTCACAGCTTCTCTGCGATATCAGAATTTATACTTGTTACATACATATTTATACTTGTTTTAATCTTTCAATTTTTAGCAGTGTGAAAACAGAGCAGGTTACTGATGACACGATAATTTACAGTCTCGCAGCATGTTGTTAAAGTGTAAAGCTCTTATAAATCTCATTACTTGGTTGCTTTACTGTGGGGATTATTTGCTGCAAAGATGCATGCACGACAAGGCAAGGCTTTCAGATAGTTCCATGTTGATATCGATGATGAAGATCACTGAAAGTGAATTACATCACAAGGATCTGCACCAGTGACAGACTAACTATTTGTATGTGAGTCAACACACACAGCATCCCCATCTTTTTGGAAGGGCCGTTGACCCCATCATGGTCACGACCAGTTAAGAGAGGCAGCCTCCTCTTATCTGCATGCCCTTGGAGTATGCGCCCATTGATATGCCACTGTGACTCTATCTTCATGGCAAAACGCTTCCAATTATACAAGCTGCTGAAGTGAAGCAGAGCATGGGTTTCTGTACGATGAAAGCTGATCCATCCCTGTTGGATTTTACTACTTTTTCTCCCCCCAAAAGCAATGACTTCTGCAGCAAGACGGAGCTGGGGGCGGTGTGCTTCAATCCTTCCAGTGCTCAAGAATTTCACACATTTTCAATAACGATGCTCTGATCTGTTTGGTAAACATCTCCAGCTCCAATCATCTGTCAGATTTTACATTATAGATATATATTTTTTTAAATTTACACTTGATATTGGGCAGTCAGGCTTTCCTTACATGCCTCTCTGAAAGCAGCATATTGTTACCAAACAGCCTTGCTGCGGTGACCTCTCAGGGCAGCCCTGCCTCTGACAGCAGGCTGTCACTCAGAATAAAGTGACAGGTTCAGAGTTAAAGAGCCATGAGGAAAGCAAGAAATGGATAAGTGGTATGGAGATTTTATTGTCAGTGAAAGCTTCCTAACCTGTGAGGGTGTCTCTGTCAAACATATCATTCTTAAGTCACCATTATATCATCAGGCATCAGAAAACATGTCTGATCTTGTTATGTTACAGCTGTCAGCTCCTGCTATTAACAGTTTACAAAATATATATATATATATATATATATAAGCCTCAGTAATTCAAACATCTTTACAATCAACAGAAAACTCTATTTCAAGTAGAGATTGTCAGTTTTCCAGAAGAGGGCAGCAGTTCTGCACCCAAAAAAAAACCTTGTAACCAGTTAGATTTTTCCAGCTCTATATCAAAAGCAATGCGGTGTAGTTCACTGAGACGTCTGCTGACGGAGATCATAGTCTTTAGTTATTCCACATAAAAACGTGGGGAACTCGCTGGCAATTCCATGTACGCTTCTTATCTCTTTCATCTACTCTTTCCTGCTTCCCTATAAAAAGAAAAGAATATTTGGTTCATGCTGAAGCACTGCATGTGAAGAGCACTGTAATTTATCAAATCCCCACAGTACATTTTACATGAACTTTCAGTCATTTCCAATTGTAATGTGAGTTGCCCTTTTTTGCCCTCTCTTTCTGCCTCCACCTTTCTCTTTGCTTTGCCTCCCTTTTTTTCCTTCTTTTTTTGTTCAATCCCCTTCTCCTTCTTTGCTCCTGCTCCACCCTATAATCACGCTGGTTCATGGCTCTCATTTGGAGTGGTATATATAGCAGTAATTGTCAGGGTGCAGAACGGAGACTGGGCAGAGCGTGTGTACTCTCTCACAGGCCTCCTTTGCAGTAAATCTCTTCGACGAGAGGGAAGGATTGGTGTGGGGAAGGGTTGGGGTTAAGTGCGTGCACAGAAACATGGACTCAGATCGAGATACATTCATTTACAGTTGAGGCCAGATGTTTACATACACTGGATTAAAAGATTCAAACTTTTACCCTCACCTTCCAAAAGAAAATCAACCAATTTTTATATATTTTTTCCTGTGTTACATGAGTTTGGATTACTAAAATTATGTCTATCTGCTATATGGCAGAAAAAAAATAAGTGGAAGATTATTTTAGAGCATCATTCGCTGCTTTCTTAAAAGGTAGCATTCACTTTGACCACTAACCCTCATTATAAGGCCCAGTTACAGGGGATGTCGCAGCTTTATGAGGTTGTAGTAGGTTGACTCAACAGTGTTTGTCGTAATCCGGGGCACACGCTTGGATGTATTTTAATTAACATCTCATACACACTGCTGCCCAGTGTAAGAATGTGGAAAAATACAGAGAAATCATCCAGAAAAGTAAACTGAGAACCACCACGGAAAATGATGCCAAAGGATGAACCAGACTGGGATGGCAGCATCATGCTCGGTGGGTGTTTTGGTTCACCTCACACGATAGGAAATATTGAAGCAGCATCTCAAGACATTAGTCATGGACATAAATGGATCTTCCAAATTGACCAAGACCCTAATCATGCTACCAAATTAGTTACAATGTGGCTTAACGAGAACAAAGTCCGTGTTTTAGAATGGCCATCACAAAGCTATGATTTGAGACTCGAAAATCTGTGGGCAGAACTAACCGTACTCTTGTTAAAACATATACTCAGCACATGGAGAACTGGACTGTGAAAAGAAAAAAAGCATTTACAAGCACCTCTCTCTGCGTCTGCAAGCTATTTTCTATCACTGTCTGGTCATTTATTCCCTCAGAATGTGTTTGTCCCATCAGTGAAAAAGGACAATTATTCAAACACATTCATTATTCAGAGTAGCATCTCCTTATCTGTAATCATTAGCAGCTCAAGCTGAGGAGCTCAGGCCTGTGTGTCAAGTGATCTGCTTATGATTCATGAACTCAGTGAGATATACAAATGTTGCAAAAAAATGGAGCTTATTATAAACAAGAGAAAAGATACAGTAAGCATCATTCATGCTAGGTTTTTTAACATTAAGCGGCAGGTATTCATTTCGAAACATGACAAAACGGCTAGTCATCATAACGAGAAAACAAAACTGCCACGTGCCTTCAGAGATTAAATTCTTCATCAGTATCTGAAGCGTGATCGCCGGTTACTTTGTCTGGCTGCTGTATAAACCTTGCAATGCTGCATCTATCTGAAAGACACGACAGAAAAACTTGCTAGTATGTCTAGCTTTTTTTTGTACGTGTTCCTGTCACGTTGCGTGTGTATGTTTGTGTGTGTTGGGGGGAGCATGTACGGACAGGTCTGTCATTCAGACAGCACACACAGTCTCCATTCTGGAGTTGCCTGTGGTCCCTTCTGGGTCAGGGTGGGGTGGCACGAAGCTTTCCAGAATAAAAACAAGGGCTGCACACAGGAAGTTGGCCTAGGAGGATTCACATGCAAACCTGAAGCTGACTGTTTGTCAATGGAGTGTCCTCACATTTGCTCTGCGCTTCATTCTCAAACTCATATCTCACAATTTTGATTTATGTCAGCACAGTGACGGAGTTTCACCTGAGATGAGGGTCAGTGCTAGCGAGAGTCAGCCCTGCCAGATACAATCACGTACTGACAGACAAAATCACATTCTCCCAAAGCAGGTCGCAGACGCCGTTGTCTGCCAGCATGATGGGATCTGTTCCAAAGAAGAGATGTGTTTTCGGAGAGGAAGCAGATTCCTCTTGCAATTATAGTCTATTCTTGTACAGGCGCAGCAGATAAGGAGAGCACATTGGAAAAGACACCTCTTCTTCTCGGGGCAAACACAAAAAGACGTTTACAGGTGGTCAGTTTCTTAAATTACATTTAAGCTGACGTTAATGTGGGAGATAGAACCAGAGCACCCAGAGAGAACAGTCCTGGGCAGCATGTGTGTTTTCAGGATCACACCGAGCTGAAAGGGCATGAAAGGATGCTGAATCTGTGTAATTTCACTCAGTGGACCAAGGTGCGGGGCTTTCAAATATTCCTTTCCTGTTTGTCCAGCAGCAGTTTCATCCCAGCGACTGACCGTTTTGCTGCTGTTTTCTTTCTGGGCAGATTTGTCAGCTGTGATCAAATAAAGCTTTTGGTGGGTGTTTTTTTTTTTTTTTTTTTTTTTTTTTTTTCCAGACACAGCTGATAACTCCACCCTCGTCTACTGGATCTCATAAGAGCAATTTACCGTCTTGGATATTTATGTAACTGAAGTAGTGAAGCAATTTCTTATTTCATAGGAGAAGCTGTGTTTGATTTACTCACATCCTAGCCAAACCATTTAAATGTGTATTTTGTAAGCTGGCTTTAAAGACTCTCAAATGTCAAAACTAAAGTGGATAAAAAGTGTTTTGATTACCCACTTTGGAAAAGGTTGGATGTTTTCATTAAAAATAGACACATGGATCTAGATGGCTGTCAGGAACATCTAGCAAACTAATTAGGTGCAACTTCAAATAATGTAAATATTGTCAGTCCTCCTAATACACTTAATTTTGATATGTTTTTTTTTTATTCCAAGTTTATTAATCCAAAATTTGAAGGTCATGTTTTTTTGCTTGTGTCTACTATTTTATCTGATATGGTGGATGTAATGATGAGTTTGATTAATTAACTTATTTAACCTTATGGGTTTTTCTTCCTTCCAAAAACAAACTTCTTTTTTCCTTTAGTTTTTATTTGATAGGTCAACCGAAAAGAGGTACATAACTGAATAAGAAGACTCAAAGATATGTTTTAATCTATTTTATCAAAATGAATCGACATGGTTTAGCATTCAGATAACTTTCCACTGATAACTGTAAATAAAGTCTATAACAACCACTTGCCTTCAGAAGGCAGTAAATAGAGCCTGCTTGTGACCATTTTAGGACCAATCCAGCAGCCTGTAAAGGTCACAGATGCTTTCAAAACGACAAAAGTGAATGAAAATCATCCTCAAAACCAAAAAACACTACAAACAGGTCTGGGATAACGCTGTGGTACATCTTAAAGCAGGGTCGGGTTATAAATCAATAACCTAGACTTACATCTGGTGGAGCACAGCTCAGTTTATAATCTGTGACTGGAAAGCATCAAAGACATGACTGCCCACCTAAACTTACAGTTATTCAAAGAAGGAACCCAAAAGCCCATGATAACTCCGGAAAAGCTGCAGAGAGCTGCAGCTCACGTGGGCAGACAACACGACCGATACGTGTGCTCTCCACAAATCTGGCTCTCGGGTAGATTAGCAAGAAGAAACCGACTGTTGAAAGAAAGCTATGAGAAGTCTTGTTTGGAGATTCTCAAAACACAACAAATGTGAAGGAAGGCAGTCTAATCAGATGAGCTTAAAACCCTAACCTAACCCTAACCCTATCATCCTGAACAAACTTTCACATGCATCATGGTAGTAGTAGCAGCATGGTGAGGAAAAAAATGTAAATGGAAACTGGTCAGAGTTGATAGGAAGATGGGTGGAGATGAGTAAAGGGTAATTACTTGAGTTGGAGCAGACGTTTATCTTCATGTATGACAACACTAAACAGACAGAGTTATATGGAATGGCTTAGATTAAAAACACATTAAAGTTAAAATGGCCTAGTCAAAGTGTTGACCAAAAACCAATAGAGAATCTATTGCAAGACTTTGAAACTGATGTTCACCAACACTCTCCATCCAACCTGACTGAGGCTGACCTATTTGCAAATAAGAAGTAATTAAATTACATTAAAGTCTGTTTGCAGAGTGACAACATGTACAAAGTTCAGATTGTGAGAATAATTTCAGACGTCTGCGTACAATTTAACAGGGTACTTTGTGATTAATTCCTGTACCGTGTCATGCATTAACAAGAACGAGTCAGGAAGCAGTTTAATGTGAGATGAAGTTTTATTGATTCACAGTAATGATGGATGAATGGGTTGTGATTTGGCTCTGACTCAGACAATGCTCATCCACAGTTATCTGAACTTCCTTCAGGACAGAAACGTAGCAAAGCTTATCACTGTCATCCTTTAAATTCCTACCTCCAGAGTAAACATGTGGGTACCAATTAGTTTTTGTAAGAGCACCAACATTTCAAAACCGCTCTGGTTTATTTATTGTCATCACAGCAAAAGAAAAATAATAATAATAATAATAATAATAATTCAAACGAGTCACATCATATGAAATATATTGTTTTAAGTATTTAAATGAGGTCAAAGTCCCTGAGAGTACAGCTTTCTATGAAAATAACTGTCTATCAGCGCTTTTTTTGGTATTCACTCTCAGCTTTAAAGACATAAGCAAACTGGCCATAGAAGACAATATCCCAGTGCTATGCATAGGGCATAGGTAGCAATACAGTAAAATGAGGAATATGAACCAACTCATGCTGTAGAATGACATACTTTTAAATAACACAAACAACAGACAATGGTAGCATGTCAAAATCCAAAAGAACATAACAGCAAATATTAAATTCAACATTTCTGGAGTTTCAAGAAACAATATTTAAAAAAAACCACAACCTATTGTAGTTATTACATTGACAAAGATTTATCTTATCAGAAAATTTATTAGGTCTACATCTGACTTTATGAATTTCATGAATAGGTTCAAACACTAAGACAATTAAAAGCTGGGAAAAAGCCCGTGGAGGTTTTTAAAAGTCTGTTGAGCTACTACTAACTCAGAAAAAAAGGACAGACTACAGTACATTTCAGAAGACCTGTTTTTGTTTAAAACAAGGCCAGTGTTTACTGCTTTGAAGCATGAATAGTTTATTTTTCCTCCCAAACATGTTGTTTCTGTTGAGGAGCAGAAAATGCCAGCCTGTGGTCTCCATGAGGCGGCCAACAAGGAGGCAGTTTTTTTTTTAAGTAAAAACTGTACATCTAAATAAATCCTTTGCCAAATATCACCCCTTTCTCGTTCTTTCCTTCACTCCTTTTATCCCTCACTAAATCTCTTAGATAATCAGTATCTGTATTGCAGTTTATGCAAAGATGGAAATCCAAATTCTTGTCTTTTTCATGATTGCATAAGTAACAATTCTATGGTGTTTCTTTATAAAGCACATGTTCAAGCCCTCAATCGTAACCATAACCGTAAGTCTAACCAAACAGAGGTAATTAAAAGGCTTTTTATATGCTTTCAAAACCCAGCCTGCCTGTCTACCACAATACTGTGGTTTTGTCAGACCAGTTTCCCTCCCCTCAGAGAGGCTGGACGAGGAAAACTGCACAGCTCGAATTGTTTTAATGACTAAAATAAAATAAATCTACGCTCATTTATCTACAGGATGGAAACCTTCCAATGTAAATGTAACTACTGCAAAAGATTTAACCCTGTTTGTCGGAAAAAAAAAAATAGAAGATATGTTAGGTTAAATGCTATAGCAAAGAATCTATACTGATCATGCTGTGTAAATCCCAATAAATAAAGTAATAAAATACAGCGTAAGTAGCACAATGAACAAGAAGACTAACAAAATCCTTCCATTTGACTTTTCAGGATGTAAAATGAGAAAGCAAATAATAAAAAATAAAAATAAAACATCTAAAATTTTCGGGTGAATCAAAAATGGGGACTAAATTTGAATACTTGTTTTAAAGATAAAGTGCTTTCTTATATGAAAAAAACTAACCTCCTGTTATCTCCTCTAAAGGTGAAACACAACATATTTAAAAAAAAAAAAAATCAAAGATTATTTAGTTAGAATTCAAAAGTTAATAAAATAAAATATGTCTATTATTGAAAATTATCCAAAATATACTGTACAAAATCTTTCATATGAAACTCATTGAGGTTAATGTGACAAATTATTACAGTATCACTGGTTAAGAAAAAGAAAGCACCAAAATTCAAAATGAGTCAGATATAAAGTTAAATGGGAAACTTTGAACGCTTATGCCAACAGCCTAAATATGTGGCACTTTTTAGAAAAATGTCTCATAAACCCGTTACACAACATTTTGTGACAAAATTCACAAAATCTCATCTCATATCTTTTTCTCAGGTTTTCATATCTTCCGGTTTGAGAACGATACCAGTTTACCTATTCCTAGTTAGTTTTGATTGTAAGATTTAGATAATTTGCTAAAATCCAGAAGAGTTAAAATCTAAATCTAAGTTAAGTTTTCCTTAGTACAGGTCGGAAACAATTTGAACAAACTGACACCTGTTTCTCTCTTGCTGTCGATGGATGTTTTAGTCAATGGAAGATGCTGCAATGAATGCTGCTGTCACATGATGAGTTCTTAAATATTTTACCCAGATCTCCAAGGACATTAGCAGGGCCCATGTCGTTATGTTACTGGGGGGAGCCTTTCGACTTTAGCCGACTTTGAATTGTCTCTGTGCTTCATTAGAAGGTCTTTACATTGGAATGAGCTACACAAAATTGTTGGTTATTTGCCTTTGGTGCTCAAAAAGGTCTTCAGTCTCTGCACTGTAAGCATCACCTGTAGGAAAACAACACAAATGTCAAAAATTGAAATCTGATCAAATGTTAAAAGTAGAAAATTTCATCAGTTCTTACCTGTGTGACAGCTATACATGTAAGCTCTGTGACCATCATATTTGCACCGACACCTCATGACGTTGTTCATAAAGTCAGACTCAGCCATGTCCAAAGAGGGGTTAACTTCCACCTGCAAAGATTAAGAGTATTTATGATTGGTCTACCTTCATTCTCATTGAGAAAGTCATTAAAAAAAAACTACAGTTGTACAAAACAGAAAAAATGGTCAAAGTTTGTGGGATGATGAGTAAAAAGCAGGTTGTAGAAGAGTTAAGCATGATGAACTCTTTTTCATGATCGTCAGCAGGACAACTGTACTAAATATACAGTGAAAGCTGCAATGGAATGGTTACAATCAAAACAAATTCCTGTTTTGCACTCACTTATGTCAAATAAGGGGTTAACTTCTAATGGAAAAGAATGACGTGATTCATTGTTGGGAAAGTCGGTACAAGAAAACAGTAGCACATAAAAATTGCAAGATTGGCTGTTAATAAACACCTCTCATGGCTGGGATTGTTTTTTATAGTCAATCTGTTTCTTGACTATAAAAAGACAAACTGGATGACTTTTCCGTGCAGCATTCCAGCTTGCAAAGATAAATACAATGTGTCAAACTTTCACATGGATCTGATGCCTGGTCAGAAGAAATCAGAAGATAACGTTTTGCCCAATATGGCAAATGATTAATTGGTTTGATTTATTGCTTAATGTTTTCTCTCTTTTTTGGTCAGTAAAAACATTGGAGGAACAAATGTTAGCAAATAGTTACGCCAATTAGAGACAAAAAAAGTGCAGGCAGAAGAGTTATTGTTTTATGTCTACTCTTTTTACCAGATTAGTCAACTTAGCCACTCTGAAACTAAAATAACTTATTTGCACTATCACAGCTGGTCTTTATTTCCTCTAGTTTATGGTATTTTCAATGTGCTTGTGCACTAAACATTGCCCAATAAACTGATTCTGATAAAAACAAGTAAAAAAAAATTGAATATCTTACACTGGTTTGAATGCCTTGGAATAAAATGAATAAAAAATTGTTTTATTTTCAACAAGATTTAAACAAAGAGCCTGATCTACATGTAAAGAATTTAGGAACAGAAAAAGATCTGTTGCCTCTTGATTTACATGTCTTCAAAACCAGTAAAAACAATAATAATCTATGAGAAGAGAGGATAGTACATATGACAGAAGTACTTCAGCTAGGTTGTTACTAAGATAAATGCGGATGTATTCTAGAAGAAAACTGATTCAAGGCCTCAAAGCATTTGATCAAAAGTTCTAGAGCAACCATAGAACGGCTCAGATCCAAAACTTAATCATGTCCAAGGATTGACTGATTTACTGGGAAAGTCATAAGAAAACAGTAGCTGCATGTAAAATTGTAAGAAGGGCTATTATTAAGGAGTACTGGTATTGTTTTTTTATAGCCAATCTGCTTCTCAGCTATAAAGAGACGACTGGATGACTTTTCCACACAGGATTCTAATTTGAAAAGATAAATACAATGTGCTGAACTTCCACATGGACCTGCTGCGTTTAAGGATTTTCATTTGGATTTCCACATATGAGTGTATGACCATTAAAACACTTGCTTTTAGCATGTTTCATGGAAAGTATGAAACACACTGGTTGATCTTTCAAGAAAAAGTAATTGTAAAAATGTTTATAGAACGTGTCAATTTCTTTAGATCTGGCCAGACTAAACCGGCCGCTGAAGAGGTTCTGCAACATTTACAGGGGTCGTATGGAAATGAAATTATAACATAGTGCAGGATTAAGCTCTTGCACAGGAGGAACGTGTGCTCCGCCTCGTACCACCATCATGCTGCAAAAATAAAAACGCATTTAGCCTAAAAGGCAAGTCTGTTGCTACAGAGAAGTAATGTGTGTGTTTATATGTCTGAAATCAGTCTTTTTCTACCGTGCATGTACTAATGGCGTGTCATTTGCAGAGCAGCTCTGTTACTGCTGATACAACCTTTCTCTTAATCTGGCCTAGTGATAATACTGTGAAGCCATTTACTCTAATAGCTGCTGTGTAAACTACTACACCCACTTTAAGTACAGGTTACAAACAGCATCTTGGAGAAAGAAGCCAATATACACCAATAGGAGAAAACTTCAAAACAAAGTATCTTCAATTTTTGTTTCTTCTTTTTCTTTTTTGTGTAAATTACAGGATTGGACCTAAACGTAAGCAATTACGGCAGAAGGCCTCTTAGTTAGAGTGGAGGCAATAAAATTAAAAATAAAGCAATAGGAATTTTGGGAGACAAATTAGCCGTCGCTAATGGAGAAGGAGAACTAGGAGCTGTTTGATTAAAAGAAGCCAATAGTTAATTTGGGTGAATTGGTGTGTTTGGCAGGTTCAAGAACAGGCCTGCTGGGTCTTTGCAGGAAAGCCTTGAATAAGAAAACTCAAACATTCCCTTTTCTTTACCACATTAAAATATACCACAGTGAAGACAAAGAGTGCTGCTGTTAAAAGGTGTTTATTCCTTCAGTTTTAAGCTTTGGTGAATAGCACTAGGCTTACTTTATATTCTCTTTTGTTTTCCGTTGTTTGGATCTCATTTAAACAAAACTACCACCTGAAAACTGACGGTGTTTGTGGTTGTTGACTGGGTAAAGTTCCATGTTTAGTTGGCACCAACAATACACATTGAATCCGCTGTAGTTGTCATTCCAGGCCATTATATGGCACTAGTAATCAACATGTTTAGGGCACATCTTGTTGGAACAAGAGTTTACTGTACATGTGTGACACCTTGGCATGGAGCAAATTATACAAACCAGTCTAAAAATAGAGTAGGTATGCATCAGTGAAGTGTATGAGCTTCACTGATGCAGACTGGTGAGAGCAATAATTAACAGTGCGTTCAAACAGTAAATGTCACTGTAATGTGTCTCCCATAGATTGGAGGTAATTGGCAGCATGCTAAAATCTGAAGAATACCACATCCCACCACAGGACCTTGGTCCTGCGGTGGGATCCCCAGGAAATTGATGATAATGGGGGGTCAGAGTCTTTGATCTGTTTAGGTATGCTAGTTGCAAAGGAGATAGGGAAAAAAGGGTATAAATGGCAATGAAGATAGTTTGCAGCTTTCTTTAGACTAAAAAAAGACATCCAAGCAGGCCATAATTACATTTTTAGAAGCCTGTAAAACTCAATCACTAGACAATATTTCTGGTCTCCAATGAAAATGAACTGAGACAAGGGCTGTTTACTGAATTTGGCATGAGCAAAATAAAATGGAAAGGCTGTGGAAAGTTTCCTATTGTGCCCTTTTTAAATTTCACCCTGATTCTGTTAGGGAACAAGTTGGATTTGGAAACCTAAGGAGTCTTTTAAAAACTTCTTACAAATATCTAGAGGTGCTGATGTAGTTAGCAGTCATGCTAACTACTCTACAGGCTAAAATGAAAAAAATCCTTTGTCATACAATAGTATAAAAACCTGTTTTACAGCAACTCCTTAAAAGCCCTTAAAATGCAACGGAACGCCCGTGTTCCGTTTTTCATTGTATTTTCGGAAAGCCAGGGTTAAGGGGGTAAAAACAGTATGATGCAAATTACAGTTCACAATGGGGATTTTGTAAAACAAATGCTTTGAATGCTGTTAATCATGATTATTAAAGAGAAATCAGAATTGGCTTCACAACTTTTAGATAAATATAGTTTTTGCTAATTAATATATAAGAAGATTAAGACTCAAATTTAGTAGCAAAGTCCACTGATTTTCTCTAGTCTAGCGTTTCTCAACGGGGTCAGTACAGCCCCCCAGGGGGTGTTCAGAGAACGGCCAGAAATATTCGCAAAAGGGGGACGCTGTGATTCTTTTGGGGGGTGTTTGCTCGAAGTTTCCAACTTGTATGCACAATACCAGTTTAGACTTTGAGCTACTTGCTAAAAACTTTAGTGTATAACTTTAAAATATGCTTGGCTGCAACTGTATCGATGGTAGTTCTTCTTCTCTTCAGTGTTTGCAGCTTCTTGGCGCAGCTCCGCGCTCCTGCTACTGGTAGCTTCACCGCATCAGTTCAGCGTTACACCGGCTGATGACGTTGCTGTGATTCACTTGTCAGGTTATAGGTGTCTGGTTCTCAAATATTTTATGTCCTATTGAGGGTTTTTATACATATTTTGGCAGTGCTGTAGTCGTGTCAAAGCAGCAAGTTATTGAAAAAAAAAAAATTATGTCTGTCTTTAGAGCGCCAATGATAGAGTTTTAATATCATGATGCTTTTAAGAGAACACTGCTCTAGTCACATTTTTTTGAGGGAAGTAAAACTGGCACAATAATGAGTGATTGGACTTGTGATATTTGCCCAACACCAAAATAAATAAATAAAATGGGGGAGTTTAAAACAAACTAACCTGGAAAATGTAATCCCCTGGTCGTACATCTGTCACGTCAACCCACTGACAGTCAATGTCATGGCGATAGGTGTCCCAGCAGCCTACGGAAATGCCTTGATCACCCATGTTGTAGCAGGAGAACCTCTTCTGGATTCCTGTGGCACACACAAATACCAACTAATTTATCAGTGACAACATCAAAGATTATTGGCTTTAATTGCTGTTTTTAATTAGATATTTGTTCATGAAATAGTAAGTAAATGAAGAGTAAACCAACACAAATTGCAACAACATTTAGATCTGTTCAGCACATGATTCATTCATTTCATCTACAATTCATTTGTAGAATACCAGTCCATAAATTTACCTCTAATATGCATCCACAAACCACTAACCAGAATTCTTAATTAATTGAAGAAAAACACAGCACAACAAAAGATAAACATACACAAAAACAAACATACAAAAACTTAAGGGAGTGTCCATATTCAGCACCCTGATAGCAACTTAAAATAAGTTAAGCGATTAAAATGTGGGCCTGCAATTTCTTAAAAGCAGAAAAATCTCCAAACAACTAGATGCGACTAGTGCAATTTGTCAAGTGACCGGATTGATCACTACAATGCGCTTATCTGAATAGCTGGTAGTTGAAATATTTAAATAAATTTCTTGCCATTAATGGAGAAACAGAACGACTTTATGAACATTACCATCGGGGCAGTATGTGTCCTCCAGACAGAAACTGGCCTTGTGTCCCTCTGCAACCCTTGTGCCGTTCAGCGTCAGCAGGTCGTAATGGGTGAACACCTCGATGCTGTGGTAGTGCCTGTGATGTCAGAGGGGAGAGTCCAGGTGAGAGTCTGAATCTGCCGAGTGTGTGTATTTACATGACCAAACACTGGCTTTCTATGGCTGCTATTCCTATGACCTCACTGCCTGGACATGAGCAGGGTGTCACCAGAACACCTCTCACAGAGGTTTGTTTTAGGGCCAGCTTGGACCAACTATTTACTCTTTCTAAGTGAATAGAGTGCTTTGAAACTTGTGTGCATAAGTACATTATGCTATAATAAACTGACACAGACTTGATTTTGCCAAAAGCAACCTGTCCCTTGTATGACTTGCATCTTTGGGGGACTTTTCTTCTCTATCTGTCACTGCCACAGACAAACAAACAAATCAGGAGAGGTGACACCATTGTTTCCAGCTTTCAAACTGGCAATCAATCCAATATGTTTTCAGGTTCCTGTAGCTATTTTAGCAAATTTTTCTCATGAAGAAAGCTGTCATTACATAAAAGAAAGTTGGTTTCATTCTTCTAATACAATCTTTACCAAAACTATGGGGATGTCAACATTTGAGTTTTTATAAAATTGATGATTGGAAGACATTCTAAAATGTTTCAGTGTCAATACAGTAGGAACTACTAGAGTTGGTGGGTGGGAAAGGGAATTTGTTACAACCAAAGTAAATACAGAGGAATAAAGTTGTTATAACAGTTGTAACCAATTTGTTACAACTGTATTACAACCAAAAATGGCTTTATTTTATTAAGAATTCACACGGTATTACAAAACAAATTAGCTTTGGACATTAAGTCCCATTAATAGTTTATCACAAGCCTTGTAGGGAACACAACAAACATGATGAGGATGAACTCTGGTAGAATTTTAAGGTCTTGATTGTCAACCTGTTTGTAAATGGAAACTACACATGATTCATTGGTCCTGTGGGATATCTGTTAATATTTCTTAAAATCAGATGCTGTGTTTTAGACATAGCTGATTAAACTAGCCCGCATAGCAAGTTAATCCCATAGGTGGTATTGATCATTAGAGAACAAGTGCTGATTTGGCATCCTAGAAATACAAGAGCAGCAGATTTTACACCTTTAAGAGTCCACACCAATAAAATATCTGTCACCTCCATTTACTTCCTACCTGTGACACTGGTGCCATGTCCAGCTTTCTTTTGATGCCTTGGGTCTGAAATCGGATCGACCTAGGTTCATAATACGAGAAGAGAAGCGCAGCAGGCGTCTGTGGCCATATGGCCAGTTCATTCTGGCAGCAGAGGATGAGAGACAGTTCTCTTCATGAGCACAAGTCAGCAAATGAAGTGGTCGGTCTTCCAGGTAGGTTGTTTCCTGAACCAGCTGGGCATCCAAAACAAGGTCTGGAGCAGCTGAAAGATGTTGAATGTGAGATGTGTTCAAGTTGTTACATGAGAAGAGAAGACCTGGAGGTTCTAATCAGAGATTCAGCTTACTCTCTGAGCATCTGACCCCGGCGGCCTTAGCTCCTCCTCCACGAGGGCAGTGGATGTGGTTGTTGCGACGACACTGTTGGATAGAGAACTCTGTTCCCACACAGTGAGCACCACTAAGAATCACTTCACTTGCATTCGCAGTACCAGGCCAGTACCATGTCTCCTGCCAAAGGAAGACAGTGTGGAGGTAAACAATTACAGGAACAATTATTACAGATTATTATTTAGGGAATCTAGCACAGACACAGCAATCATACAATGATATCTGTAAAAATTTGTCTCATTCTCTTGTCAATAATTCACAGTGTTGAGGCAATTCTGTCAACTCCAAAACAATTACATTGTCACATTTAAAGTAAAACTAATACGTTTAAGAGGGAGCACTGCTTTGTAAGTTTCAGAACACAATCCTTCAAAACTTTGAGAAAAGGTGTGGACTTCATACAACTTATAATGGGATGTTGGTTGAGGCCTTTACCTGATGAGCACTTGCAGCAAAACCCAAACCGAGCTGTCTGCACACAACCATAGCTTCATTTATGCCCCAGTTTTCGCTGCAGACAGAACCCCAGCGCTTCCGTCCCCCAAAGTCCATCAAAACTTCGACACGTCCTTCTGAAGAGGCTCTTCCACCAGCAAGACGAACCTGGATAACCATGAGGTTAGAAGATCAGAATCTCTCTCCCGTAATTATAGAGTGCTGTAAAGAGTTCTAGTAACCTAATTTTTGTACCGTTTTCTCTATGCCAGTCTTCGGAACGTTACAGCGTACAGAAGCATCCTGAGTGTGTTTGAATGTCCATGGTTGGACTTCTTGGAAGTAGCAGTCCAGGATGGAGCGTTCTGAGCCCATACACTGCACATTGTTCATATGAATAGGTCCTGTACCTACAGAGATAGAAAGAGATGTAGAAAATTTGAGGAATGCTACAAAAAACCATTTAAACAAGTCAAGGGTAGTGTTTCTTGTGTTTTGTGCCACCCAATGTGAGCACAGTGCCATAGGAGCATAAAAGCACATGCAAGCAAATAGTTTTCTGTGCTAAAGCTTCTATCTTGCATAACAAAACAGTCCTGTGAGGCAAACATGCCAGCAAAAACATCAACTTTAGGCATCAGTCACAGCTCATTACAGCCATTCTTTTTTCTCTGAGCACAACAACAACAATCACATTGTGTGTAGTCTGCCACCCTGATTGAGCAAACAAGGCCAAATGTGTCTCAGCAAAACAAAAGAAAAAACTGACTGGTATGTGCTAACAGCCAAATAATTTCATAACAATTTAGAAGATGACAGAAAATGTCCTTCAAGAGCAAAATGTTAGTGGTATAATAAACTACAGGATGGGAAAACATTGAATGAACAGTGGCTCCACTATTTTGTGTAATTGTACAAACAGCAAAACCTGCATGGAAGCAAACAGCTGAAAGGACAATTGGAAACAGAAACATTACAAGAAAATGGTTGGCAAAGAAAGATAGTCGGGACTAGACTGAAGCTAAAGTTGATCAGCCCCTGTGCTGATTTTAACAAATTGTAGGCCTGCACAGTGGTCATCAAGCAATGGTTAACACCATGTGTATAAAAAGTACAGATCTTCCCTACTTCCACATCTATCTGCCACAAACCTGATATAATCTGCCAGTGTTTAACTTATCAAGGCAAAAGCTCATGAAAAAAATTCTCAAAATGAACTGACGCAGTCTGTTTAAACCTTACCCCAAAATAAATCCCCAGAAACAACCCACACACAGTTTGCAATCCAAACAAACACACAGGCCCAAGGGTGTTTTGGTCCCATCTCTATACATGGCACCCTATATCTGTGTGCCTCAATGGCAAAATTACATAGTCAAAATAAAACTGTTGGTCAAAAAGGAAATAAAAACATTTGTCCTTGTAATTTAATTCAGGGATGATGATGATGCTGATGATCCTTAATTGAGTATTTACCAAATACAGGTTTTGCTCCATTATTTACACAAATTATTATGTATTTTAAGTTAGCAGATGGAAAATGTTAACAACAATCAGGTTTTTGATGAGAAAAGTAAACATCTTAGGTTAGTGGTTAACAAGAAAATGTTTCCATTATGGAATCGAAAGGGTGTGGTGTTTTTGTCTAAAAATTCTGTCCCCAGTAATCATCAACCCTGGGTCTGACTAATTAGCATCATTTAATGTGTTGAATAATTATATCCAACTCATACATGTGTAAAGCACACGAGGACTGTAACCATATACATAAATTATAAGAAAAGCTGATATTTTCTACTCCAGTGGAATAACAAGAGCACCATGATTCCCACAACTGGGTGCATATAGTAAAATATTTAATCAGGGTTATTCCAGTTATTCCACTGGAGTAGAAAATATCAGCTTTTCTTATCATTTATGTATGTGGTTACAGTCCTGATTAAATATTCAATCCGAATATTTGAGTAGAAAATGTTAACCAAGTTCAGTTTTATTCAGCATGTTCCCCAAATCATTTCTTTTCCTGTAAGATGGTGTGGTAAAGGACCTTTCCACAGCTTGTGTCTGGCATCTCGACAGATGGAAATGTGGGGAGTTGTGTTTGCAGGACGAGCCTCTGTAGACTGATGGAACATAAATCAATTTTTCTGATGTGTATGTGAGGTTTTGTTTAAGGCACTGTTTCTTAAAAGAAAAACTAAAGCATACAGTTTATGATACTTCAAGTCAGGGAAGTGTCAAAAGCACCAACTGTAACTTTTTATACCAAGGTTTGAAAAGTTACTGTTTCAAAGCTGGTAAGACTCTCCACCAGGATGCTCTTCCCAATTTTAAATATTGTTTTAAAATTATTTTAATGAGATACCAGAAGGGTGACAGAGGAGTTGAAGTTTTCTCCAGCTGTGTGGAGCACAGCAGCTCTGATCTGCTTACTGTTTTACCCCCCACTGCCAGTCAGCTGGATCAAGGAAGGCAGCTAGACTTAGTTTAATACTTTGTGAGTAAATATGTTGGTACTGTGAAACTGCAGAAACAGTTTCACTGTTCAGACAATAGGAACTTCTTGCTGCAAGTCAACAGTGCAAGCAATTGCGCCACCGCGCAGCCACAAATAAAACGACAGGACTTGAGCCAGATGACAAGATGAAGTTAGAAAAAATGTTAGGTGATTTGGACTTTAGCTTTGCTGGTTCATCAAAAAGAAAGCCAACATAAATGACATCTAGAGAAATAACATATAAAATTACATTTGCTTTGATCATCTGAAAAGCTAAAGCAGTGGAACACAATCCCACATTTCATCTCCTTTAGCATGTTTTTGGACTACACCCTGGAAGCCTGAGACAGGGGGAAGCCGCTCTCTCTCACACATCTTAAGGGTGGAGACACTGCTGGAACAGCTGGATCCTGACTGTAGCTGTGGGTGACACAGGAGCTGGACATTTCAAATGAAGCGCAGGCTTGGATCTTGCAAGATTTTGTCTCTGGGTTGAGTTGCCAAATACCAAAATAAACCACCATGGTTTTTTGTTGCGAGTGTGTGCGTGCATGTGCACATGGTGTTTGGGCAGCTGGAACCACTGGCAAAGTACTCATATAATCACAGCTGGAGATATGGCAATCAACACATTTGCAGTTCATGAGGTAATACACATTGGCAAAAAGCTAACGCACATGCCTGCACATTATCTAATCAGTCAGAGCAGACGGGTGCGGTGTCTACGATAAGCAAAAGATAAGGGATAGATAAGCAAAAGTCTCCCTGTCTTCTCTGAAATGTCATGACACACAATAAACACATTTAAACAGGTAAACTGCTGACATATAATATTGAATTTAATATGGAGTTTTCAAAATTGCCCAACTTTTTTTTTTGCAAAACAGTTTTCTCTCCTACCTTGGCCCATAAAGGCTCCATGCAAGGCATCCTTGGCAGTACCAAAGCCGAGCTCTCTGCAAACAACACTGGCTGCAGTTCTGTCCCACAAGTGATCAACAATTGTCCCCCATTTTCCATTTCGGAGAACCTCCACACGGCCTTCACCAAGCCTGGGACCTGCCTTGAGACGCACAGGCTGTACAGGGTAGACCATATAATTTAGAGTTTGTTTTCTTCCACATATGGACACAATAAGATAATGTTAATAGGAATATGATTTTATTATTCTTACCACCAGTGGATAAGGAGCCTGGGGTCTTCCTGAGGAGATGCGAGCAAATTGAGGTCCTGGCACACATTTTGCCACTGCAAATTGCCCGTTCTTACAAGGGGTAGGACTTCGAGGAATCGACAGCTGAGAGTGGCACTCCGTCAGGGTGTTCTCTGTGCCCAGACAGTGAACCTTCTCTACCCAGAATCCCTTCTTTTTTGCCATGAGGCTTACTCTGGAAAGACACAAAAGAGACATTGGTGATATATCTTTTTAAAGTTCTGCACAAGATGACACGGAAATATTTAGATTTCTCAACAATATTCTTGTTTGATTATAATTATGACAACAGCTCATTCCCAGTATCATACATTTATTTTCCAACCCTCACGTACAATGTTGTAAATAAGTATTTGGCAAATTACAAATTTCTTCTTTTGTACCTTTTTCATTTTTTTTACTTTCAAGCAAATGTTAATAATAAACAAACATAATCTGAGTAAAAGCAAACAGCAGATTCCAAATGATGATTTAATTTATTAGGAGGAAATGACACAAACTAACCAAGCCCCAAGCCTCTCTTGTTAAATCATGGATTACCTCTCACTGTGATTCAAACTTGCAGGGTCTATATGCAATATTGTCTGACAGAATGAAGTAGACCACAACATCTCAAAAAGCAACACATCATCCCTGAGCTAAAGTAATTCAAGAACTGACTAGCAACAAAGTCCCTGAAGTACATAAATTTGAAAAGCCATTTTTAAATGACTTTCTAACAAGCCATCTCTTAAGGGTTTGAGACTCTGGTAAACCACAGTGAGAACCATTCTCTGCAAATGGAGAAAGCATGAAATAGTGGTAAACCTTTCTAGAAGAGGGCAAAGTACTACAGGAGGTCACAAAAGTGTCCAGAACAACATCTAAAGAGCTGCAGACCGCAGTGCCTCTCTTGGGGTCAGTGTTCATGATTCAATAAGAGATTTGGAAGAACTCACATCTGTGTGAGAATTCTGAGAGGAAAACTACTGGTGACCAAAAAAGTACAAAATATGGCATTTTCATTATCACAGCACTGTGACTGATATATGGATAACAGAATAAACAATCCCAGATTCAATTGAATAAAATGCATTTTCAGTGTATGATGGCTGACCTGACATACTGAGAAAAACTGTGATTTGGAGAGAGTACAAATTGGAGCTGTTGCTTCTTTGTATTGAAAGCACTTGGCTGAGGTGGTTCAAGCGTCTGATCAGCAGACTGGCTGGTTTTCCAGGGGCAGAACCAAAACTTTCTGGAGGGTCAGCATATGACCTCCAACGAAGAATGGGCCTTTCCCTTATTGACTAGTAAATTGAGCAACCTGATCCCAGATTTAAAAATAACTGACTGGATGGAGTCTTAGCAACAATCAACAGAATTTGTTAGAATTGAGAACTAAAAAAAACACTAAAAACTACATTAATATTGTACATTTGAACTAAACTGTCGAAGCAGATCTGCATTGGGACTTTGTGTATCTAAGATTAAGCAGTCTTGTATTTGTGCTTCTATTACCTTGTTGATGGATCTTGAACCTTGGTATCCCATATTTTCCTGCAAAGAATCAAAAACAAATATTACATACTTCACAGTCCTGTGCTTTTGCACCACAATGTGCACAAGACTGTGCTGTAAGGGTGTAGTTATTCAGAGTTAAAAAATCCAAGACCATAACCTTGATTTATACTTTACATGAGGCCAAAATTTTATACATAACAAGTAAAAAACAATAAAAAAAAAAACACAAAATTATTCTGCACTGTACTGTAAGCCTCAAAACCCTCATGCAATCCAAAAAATGTTGCACGCAATTTCAGTGACACAGTATGTTTATGGAAAAAGCACTGTTTCGACCAAGCACAATATACTGTACAAACAAAAGCGGCAGCATTATGCAGGAACCAAACAACGATTTATGGGCTGGCTAAACTGGCTCACTTTTAGAGTGTGGTGACGAGGAAAGCCCTGCAAAGCAACAAAGAGTACATGCCGCTTGCCCCATGCCAATTCATCCACAGACCACTGCAAAGGGCATATATTTGTTCTGCAACAAAAACATTGGCTAAACTATAAACAGACGCACGCATGCACATGCAAGCCAGCACTTCTATATGGGAATTTCAATACTTTAATTTGTTCAAAGATCTTATTTTATGCAACAGGATCATAATGAAACCTATATTTCTTTGGAACACATCATATATGAAAACATATTAATCGACATGGAATTGAGACATTCATTAAAGAACTCTAGAAAGAAACGTTCATATCCTAGCATGCTGTTTTCAGATACTCCCCCACATTTTTTTTTTTTTTTAGAAACAAACACATCTATGTGTATCTGAATGAAAGCAAAGGTGAGTCAATATTTGCATTCCTAACATGCAATGCTACGTGCTCCTGTAAAAGTCAAAGCACAAACCTTTGAAAATAAACAGAGGATGTTGGAATCAAGAGGCTGATTGTCCATTACATACTGTTATGTTTGACAGTTGCATGAAGTCATGAATTGCTGAATGTAGACTTTCCAGAAACATTTAACCTGTTTCCTGACTCGTCAGTGTTAACTCAAGACATGAGAACATTCTGCTCTTAACCTAAAAACATCACTTATCAAAAAGTATTCTGAGATTGTTTTAAATTTAGCATACTTTCATTTCACTATCATCTTAGTTTTGTGCACGTTAAATATATATTTGCGGGTGCATCTTTTTCTGGTGCAGTTGAAGTAGGATATCAGTTTCAAAGACCTGAACGTAGAAAAAAAGATTGAAAATTTTCAAGTGAAATTAAACTCCTGAAACAGTCTAATTAAAATCAGTTTGAAAAATATTAGGCTTGTATCCCTTTTATATGGCAGCAAAATGCCAGATAAACCTGCAACAAACTGTAACTGACTAACTGTTTGGAGCTCTGGACCTATTCTTTATAGGATCTTAAATTACTCTTGTAAAATACTTTAAATGTGTCTGCCATGTGGCTTTGCAGCAGTGGTTAATAGGAAGCTTGCAGTGTGCATGTACACATTTTGTCATGAGGCAAAAACGTCTGTGACTTGTTTGTGACCTCACCACAGACAAATCAACAAACCATTTTCCCTCTTCACAAAGAAAAACTGTAAATGGTACCTTCATTTGACTGAATTACACGTGTTGAATTTCATTCATTTCATGCAAATGTTCATCTAGTTGTAACGAGGGGTAGGAATTGTGAGAGAACTTTTCCATTGAAGTCGTACACAAATGGAACGAACAGACAGCTATAACTGTTGTTTATAACTGCTTTGTTTAGGCAAATTGTCTCTTCAGCACTTGTGAAAGGACTTAACTGAAGTTAATGACAGGGGCTGATACATTCTTGCTAAAAGACAAGAATTTCACCATAGTTCAAGTTACATCAGTCTCACACAGCTTTACAATTTAATTATATCGTACAACATTTCTTGTTAATGTTTGCTAAGGGTGTTTTCCTTAAGTTTTATCTTAAGGAATACACCTCTCATCAAATTAAGTAGTAATGGTGTGTCTGGAATTGAACATCACTGAAAAGTTGATTTGTGTCAATAATTAGGTTGAAAACTTGCATTCACTTCACAGCAAATTTGAGATTTCAAACATTATTTCTGTTGTTTCGATGATTTAACAATACAGCTAATGAAAACTCAAAATTAAAATTGTCATATAATTTCAGTATTGCACTTTGAAATAAATAAAATATAAATTATTTCTAAAACAACAATGTCCAGTTGCTAAAAATATATAGATGTATTCCAATGCACTGTAGGTTACAGTATATTAAACCAATACTTTTTGGATGCTTTTTGTGAATGTATGCCTGAATCAGTGCAACATAGCATAAAGACCATCATATTGGATGTAAGGAAGCTCAAACATCTATAATAGCATCATTCAGCTTGAATACATTGACAGTAAACCACAGCAGAGATTAGTGATTAGTATGAATAGGTGCCAAGTTTTAAAAGGAAAAAGAAATGAGCATCTGCAAGATGAAATCTATCTCCCTTACTGAAAGAAAACTGATGAAAAATTAATATTCTAGCAGTAAACATTTTTAAACTCATCTGAGTATTGAAACAAATTGATCAAAGCGAGATGATTCAGATTTCGCTTCTTCTTCATTTGTGCTTGGAAAGCAATCTTGCACAGCCTGATGCAAGCCAGAAGTGTAGCACTGGAATGCATACGATAATTAAAAGACGGGAAAGTAAATTAGAGAGGTCATTGAGGTGGATCACACAGTCACCAGACAGGAAAACCATATTTGGACGCAGAAATGTCACCAAATAGCCTGAAAATGATACCCTTATTATAAGAAAATTTAAGCTGAAAGGTAATTAAACAAATGCTGGTTAAGTCCCCAAATCACTATGGTGACAGAGCAAGACAGACAGCCGCTGACGCAGCGGAGAGTGCAGCAGACCTCAGTTGTAATTGGCTGTATTTCACACGAGCAAGCGAAAAGCTCACATGTCAGACTCTTGCTCTCGTTCCTTCTCACTGCTGCCTCTTGCGCTTGTTACTCGCTTCCACTTTCGTTGCCAGCGCTGTTTTACTCTCTCACACACAAGGCTATAATTGGGGGTGTTTTTCACCCTCAGCAAAAACCCAGAAGAGCTTTGGTCCTGACCAACTTGCAATTACAGCCTCTTTAGAGTTTCATCCAAAAGACACACAGAGCTGAGAAACATGGCAGGGTCCAGAATTTCTAAGAATGGACTGAAAGACTGGGTTAGGAGGAGAATTAGCAGGGAATGTCATGGCTAAATAAAATCCTAAACCTCTTTTGGAAGCTGTAGAAGTTTTTACACAAATTCTTCTTGGTCTGATTAACCACTACATCCGTATTTATAATTTCCAGCAATCCTTGCTGTTTACAGAAGAAAAAAAAAACAAAGTTGAGAAAAGATTTTTTTGAATATAAGCTTGAGTATACAACAAACAGCTGAAACACATGGGGCCTTTGTACTCTGAGAACCACTCTGAAAGTTGAAAATGCATATCTAGAGGGAGCAAATAAGCATCTGTGGAGACTGCAACCAGGTACAGATTTGGAAGCAAACACATAATCATGATTCAGACCAGTGTAGAGCCTTATATTTCAGCAAAACACTGGGTCATTCTGAGGCCAGGCCGACCAAGAAGTAACAGGTCATGACCACTTCCGTGCCAGAACTCCGAAATTTACACAGCCAAAACACTTCCATGGGACACGTTTGGCTAAGCCTTTCCCTGTATATTTAGAATAAAATATCTATTACTCTCTTTTTGTGTCCAGAGTCAGACTCCAAGAAAGAAGAAGAAGTGCTCTTATCTAGCCTCCTCTAATTGACCTTAGAAAATGTAAAAACTATATCTTAAATCATCTAGCAGACTCTCTGTAGAATCAACTCCATGGCCGTCAAGCTACAGCAACCCTGTTCTTATCTGTCACCTCCCTTCCCTTGGCAAGTTACCAAATGTCTGCTAAAATGCTGCAGCGATGCAAATCTATTCATCCAATTCATCTCTTAAATATTACTTGCGTTCCACCTTCAGCTCTCTGTATGTCTGCTGTTGAGTCTGTACGGCAGGAGGAAGCTGAATAGACAGACAGTAAGGTTCGCACCTGCATTGCAGGCATACTCTAATAACAAATGATCCTGTTCAGAGTGCAAACAGAGTCAGGCTGTCCTGGTACACTCCACCTTTTTCTGAGAGCCTTTGATGTCACACGACTTCCATCTTTAACATGAGGAGGGTGTTATAGTGTCTTGGCGTTTCCAATAATTTAACAATGTAAATTTATGCTAGACTGGGCAATTTTATATAACGACAATCCAGAAATACCTTCAGTGAGTGGATTTACCCCAGTTGGAGTAGTTTGTAAGGTAAACAAAACTCTTTAAAAATGTTTAAAATGAATAACATTCTCATCCCACACCGCTAAGTTAAATCAAATCCAGTACCTGATTAGGAGGCTACCTGTACTTAAAATTGATTTTTTTGAACAAATAATTTGTGTCTTCTAAATTACCCACAGTGGTGTGAAACATTTCAGCTTGTGCCAGAAGTACTGAATAAATAAAGCTGTATTGAATTGGCTGATAATATTAAGGTTTTCTTGAGACATTTTTTTAATAATTAGATTTCTTATCTTTCTAATCTATTGCTAATGATATATATAAAAATAAAAAAATCAAGGTGTTACTGGCTTAACTTATCATTTATAGCACACGGCTGTGGACTATAAATGTCATATTTAATAAATCAGAATACACATTTTGATGAGTCTTGTTTTAAAATGTAGCATTTGAAAATGCCAACCTTGACATATTTTTCATTAACCCCAGATTCCTGTGAATAGATGTCCTATGACAGTATTTGTCTCAGTTGAAAATACAATTATTTTTTTATCTCATAAAGTTTTGTTCAAACATCAATTCTGGACAACAGGTGGGCTTTGTTTTGTGTGTGTGATTCTTTTTTTATACATAAAAGCAACAAATTCAGTTTCTAAAATGATATATCTACAGAGATATTGATTTTAGTTTTGCAGTATTTATATTAAGTTTCCATTTTTAAAAAATAATAAAAAATTCTAATAAAGTCATCAGGATCAGGTCAACACTTTAATACCACTAACTGAAAACATTTGTACTTCCACCACAAGTATTTACCTTTGAAAATAAATGTTGACTCTGGAAGTATGGTGGGGCCAAATGTAATATGCTGTGCTGTTGACAATACCTTGTCAATAAGACAAGTCCTTTACATGCTAACCCTTAGATCACTTTCTAATAGATATTTTGGTCACGCATGATATTGATGGCACAGTTACACCACAATCAGGACTGACATTACACCTCAGCAAGGGAATCTAAAAGTTAAAGTGCTGTTTTCTGTGAGCTGCAGGAGGAAGATAGCATCAGAAGGAGAGAAGGCAAAGCTGTGAAAGAAAGGCAATGAGGTGTGCAGGGGTGATTTGCCAAGAAAGAGGGGCAGAAAAAGGGCAATGGAGATTGGACGGGGATCCCTTTATCATCATCCTAAGGGTGTATAAGGGAGGTGAAGAGGCTGGGTGAGAAAGATAAGCCTAAAGCGAGTCATTTACTCAAAGCAGCTCTGAATGAGGGGCTGTTGCTATGTTTTTATTTTTCAGGTAGGGTTTCAATTCTAAAAAAAAAAAAGACTAAGTTACAAAGCAGGTTGCTCTTCTACGCACAGTTTTCCCGAACACAGAGCGTCGCACTCACTTGTATGTTTTGACATTGTGCTGAGTTGCCTCTGGAAAGCCAAGCATCCCGCACACCACCCGGCTGCTGTTGAGACTCCAACCTAGGTCACAGACTTGCCTCCATCTTCCAGCATGCTTCACTTCCACTACACCCTCTGAGATAAGGTTCTTCTTCTTTGTAGCTGACAGGATGGGACGCAGACGGACCTCTTCGATTCGTACTCTACTTTGACCCTGACAAAAGAGGGATATCCTGTCTATAAACCGACATTTTTTCTTAGAATAAAAGATGGATGGACCAGATGCTGTACCTGGTAATGGTGGTGCCTTTGGAACCTTGGGATCTCATATGGATGTCCATTTCCATAATACCCGTATCCTGGATGCCTCTGTGTTGCAACAATACCCCCCCACTGAGAAGCAGTGTTGCCAGAAGGCCTGACAGGTGTAGTGTAACCTCTGCTGGCAGACTGATCCAGTCTACGCTCAGGGGTGCACACAACCCCTAAGTCTTCAGAGTGCTTGCAGTCATTTACCCCCCAACCATTGTGTTTGCAGTCCTTCAAGGACTTCTCTGAGCCGTCACAGCGTACGTTATCCATCCAAATAGGACCTTATGAAAGAAGAAATTCATAACGTAATTCATTAGGACTTTGAATGATTGCTCCGTGCATGGGTTTGCAATGCATCCTTACACAACAACTTAAATCAGTTCCTTAACATCTAACACTTGACGTTTATGGGCTGGCTGATTTAGGGTTCCACCTTAGCAGTGTGTTCAGTAGCGGATACACAGTATTTTACAAGGCAGCAGAGGGGGTGTAGATTCAGCTCATTGAATCCACTCAACATTCTCTTTAATTTGGATTTAAAAGAACCGCTAAAGAACCACAGCACGTGTTCCAAACACTGGCAAGCAAAGAGAGATATTTTTCTTAAGCAAATGACTCTTTTCTACTCATGATTTTTATGTGCTGGTCTGTCAGTCAACCATAGCAAGCGTTGCACTTCAATTACTAAAAAAGTTTTCTTTGCTAGTTGCTTCATAATGTTAGTTATTAAGTTATTTTAAAAAGTCTGATTAAACTGGTCCAATGAGGAATTCCGCCACTGTTCGCTATCTCCTACAGGAAAAAGCATTTATGCTTTTGGAGTTAATATAATTGGGGCTTGTTATTTTATCATGTTGCAGACAGGATCATCAAAGCAGATATATGTGTAAAAAAATCTGTTCTTCCTAGTGAAAGTGAACAATTCAGGTTTCCAGAATCCCATTCTTTCTGTCTGCACTTCAGATATCTCAGTGAACATCATGCAGGTAGGTGCATATGCCACTTTTCCTAGAAACAAATTGTGTCAACTTTCCCAGGCCTGTGTGTCAATTGTTTAATTCCAAATATCCTCAAGCAGATAGTTCCAATGTAAAACAAACATTGTATTTGAAATAGAATTCTGTCAGGAAAAAAAAATCCCCTACAATGACATCTGTTACCTCTACATGTACCCAGTCAAACTATTTCAAACACATGCACTACAGATTTAGACATCAAAATTATGGATAGCTATTAAAAACATTGAGGGAAGCCTTTGTTCCATAGAAATTGGTGTTTAAGAGTTTGTTAGGAATTTTGACTTAAATTTTTAGCAAAACAGTATCAGTAGATATGTCAGTAAGTTCCAAATATTGGATTTGCAATTGTGCAACTGGTTGTTTCATCCCCTCCAAAATCATCTCTTATCCTTTTTCATTACATAAAGTAAACACACTCAAATTTAAATTATTTTTCTAAATAGTTATTTCTTGTGAGAAACATCTTGTCAAGCAATGGGTTGAATAAAGTTATATTGACTGATCTGATAATGGGTATATTTTTGTTTTTCTATCCAAAGCAAAAACTGTGGTCCATAATGAAGGTATTAAAAGGAGTTCCACACTGGACTTTTCAAACATTTTAATCAATAACCCACAGCTAAGTCTTTCAATACTTTTATTAAACTTTTTTTTTCCTAATTAAAGCTTCAAAAAACTATTTGAAAACTGCACACTTTTCTACTGTAAGATATTTAGAATCTTCATAACTTCAATTAAGTGATCAATATTTATTCAAATCAATGACCAAGCATAAAGCCAACTGGTTAGAAATCATTTACAGACATTATGATAAAGAGCTATTGAAAACTTTATGATGATGTCACAAATTTCTTTTTTTTTTTCCAACATGCGCTTGTCTTGATGTCATTTTAAAAGGTAATTTAATGCGCTTTCCGATTGACCATTTCTTTCTTCAAAAAACTATTGAAAATGTATTTACCTCACATTAGCATTGTGGCGCTATAGTGCTTGATAAGGCAAATAGAAAGTGGGGCCCCACAGCAAATTCTTCTTAGGGTCTTACACAACCTTTGGTCAGCCCTGGTAATATTTGAAAGAAATGTGAAATTTGTCTTAAAGTGCTCTCACCTGTCCCTTCTCCAAACTTGGCACTGTGGGCCCACGTTACCGCTCCTCGAAACCCCAGTTCTCGGCACACCACGTTAGCCAGGTTAATGTCCACCTCATCATCACAGATGGTACCCCAGGTGTTGTTGTGCAGCACCTCCACGCGCCCTTCGTTCGACTCGCGCACAAAGTTGCCAGCGAGACGCACCTTGGCGGCCGGTGCGCGAGGAGTTCTGCGCTGAGATGTCGTGGACCTCCGAGGTTCAGCGCGTGCGGTGAAGCTAAGGGACAGCAGCAGTAGGAGCTGGACGATTAAAACGAGGGAGCGGGGCATCATGGGTGAAGGGAAGAAACCTGGAGGTAAAAGGTTGACACAGGTTGGCTTAGCAAGTTCTAGCTAATTTTCTTACATAAATGAAACTGTGCACATTTTCAGTTAGGGTTAGGTACCAGCTTTTATGAAAATTGCAAGGTTAGTTGCGTGCCTTTCAAATGGCATGTGTTTGAGACCCTTTAAAGGGCAAAATAAGAGAACAGAGCAGTTAGTTAATCACTGTAACTGTGATATCTTTTCCCCTCAAGAATTGTGTTCTCAGACATAATTCTTATCTGATGATAACCAGCGAGATAAGACTTGCTTTGCCTTGTTTTCTTTTTCCACGTTAGTGATTTTATTCACTACTGCTAAGCCTTTGGTCCAACAGTGATGTAGTGGAAGCCTTAAATATCAAATAAGCAGGTTCTCCCTCATGTCAAACACAGGCATATAATTTAAGGTACAGCTGCTCACTTTCATAAGGTAATTAAGGTAAGTAAACATCCCCCAAGGCAAACTAACCAGACAGAAATACGTCAGGCAGGTTTTAACCTGGGGCTTAACAAGTGTTTCAGCACAAACACAAGTGGGGTAGAGTGAGTAAGAAAGAGAGAGAGTTTTTTTTTTTTTTTTTTTTTAACAAGACAGGCCACAGGAAAACACATTGACCAAAAAATGTCCTAAAATATGTGGGTGGGTGTGATTTTTAGACTAAAATTACTAAAGAAAAAAACACCAACAAGCGAAACATTGGGCAAAGCCATCCAAAGGAAACAATACGCATAACCCAGTTTAAAGATTAGACGCTGTTACAGAATGCCATAAAATGAAAAAGTGGGATTTTTTTTGTGCAACTTGCCACAGTCAGATTTAAAGAAAAAATATATATCTCCTTTAAGAAACAGAATGCATGTGAGTTAGCATCTTTCGTCCACAATTCATCCCTTAAAGCACCTGTTACACCCACACACTGAAGAGCTCGTATTTAGATGCAAGTAACTGTAATCAAAATAAAAATAGGGATAAAAGGGAAATATTATTAGATCAATATGGTTGGTATGAATGTTCACTCACCTGGTAGGCAGCAAAAAGTTGCAGTGGTGAAAGTCACTAGCAGGGGGAAAGTGACTGTGTGAGGCTAGTAAATGCTCCCCTCAGTCAATCCTCCCCTCTTCCCTCCTTCTCCATATATCCCTCCCTGCTTCTTTCACCTCCTCTTTCTCTGGATTTCTGTCTGTCATGTAGACTTTTATGGTTAACACACTAAAACGTGAGGCAGGCTGCTGCCATAAAACTGTCTGCATGATGCTCAGATCTTGTGTAACAGCCAGCAAAATAGCAGCCATAGGTGTCATCTATTAATTTTTTTTTTTTTTTTTTCATTTTTGTATGAGTAAGTTTTTACTCATACATACATACACACATAGCATGGTTTCACTGAATTTTATTTCGTCAGGGTACAGACAGGCTTTTCAGATCTTATTTGTAAGAAAAATGTAAAAATTATTTATTTTCCCTTCACAGTGATACTGTACTTTATTCTATCGAATAAGAATAGCATTTATTCAGGTTTGTGGATTTTATCGTAAAATATAATAAAAGTGATATGAAAGTGACTTTTGGAAGACACTTTATTCAAAAGTCTGCTTTCAGAATTTATTGTAAAACTGGACTGTAACAATATGCTGGAACTGATTAAATTAATTGCCTCGATTTGACGTCTTAAATGTTGCATTCCAGAGATTATTTTTCAACAACACTCATTGATTTCTTTTTTTTATAGATATAAAAGGGTGTTAAGAACTTGTCTAAAATAACATGTCTTTCTTGTATAACACTGGTTTTCCTCACATTTAAATCACTTACACCTCTCTCCTCCTATAGGCTAAAATGATGCTTCACACAGCTTTACCCGTCAGAGTGTTGCACAACTTTAGGGGAAACGTGTAAATTAAACCAACAGGAAGGCTTCTGCTTCCAGAATAGCTTTAAATTCTAAGTTCTTGGTGTCTTAAAGAAGCTCTCTATGCCACAGGGTAGATATTTCCTTGTTGGGATGACCACAAACCACCAACTTTAAAATAGGAGCTGCCTCACCGTAGCCATGGTGAACGTGACAGATGAGAATATGCATTACCACCCCGGCCCAGAGGTATGCAACAACTCTATAAACTCTCGTTGTTGACAATGGAGCTTAAAGATTTAACTCATCTGTGCAGGTCAAGATTCACTTATACAAAAATCCTACTTTTTTACTGTACCTAAAGGTCTACGGTTTGTTCCAGAGGTGCTCGAAACATGTTTGTTTGTTTTGTGAGTCACCTTTTTTTTAGACGTTTTTGGACTAATTTAGCTCCATGGCCAATGTTGGCGTCAGGCTGTTGTTTTGATAAACTGTATTTCTGTTTTCAAGCAAACCTCAGTGGGCACCTTTCTGGGGCAGCACGGTTTATTCATAGACATGAAAAATGGCAATTATGACAGGGGAGGTAAGAACTTAAGCACACGGCACAACCATTATAAACACTTAGCTGTATGCAGATTTCCAGACAGCAGCGTGTAAAGTAATTACACACCAAATAACTGTATGTGTGTACTCTTTGAAGCTGTAGTAGACGTGTTTGGGTGTCCTGGAGATGGTGCCACTGGGTGGCAATGTGGTGGTCCCTCCCTTACTGTTAAACCCCGGATAGGAAGAGCAGACCCCCTATTAGCGTGGCCCAGATCAGAGGGATATCCATGGCCGACAGAGAAGAAGGAAAAGAGACGCTAAGGTTTAAACTATCGCAGCGTGTGTGACATGCATCCAGTTTAACTTGCGATACAGACTAAACATATCGGATTTAGCAAACTAGGACAGACAGGTGCTCCTGCTCGTGAGCAAATGGTTCACAGTTCAGTAGGATGTGGGCTAGAGTGAGAGTGCTCTTCAGGGCTCCCAGAGAAATCAAAGGACTATCTGAGAAAGCAGGTCTCTGCGGCAGAACGCTTTCTCTCTCCACCTCTCTAATTACACAAACCGAGCTAGCTCTGCCCTTACCCACAATCTGTGGAGGCATGAAATAAATACATGCTCTCCAACAATAAACAAGTGCCTTTTCAAATGACATGTTCACCCCCACTGCCGTCTCTCCAGGCTTTCATAATGCTTTGCCTTTTAACTGGCTGTAGAAGAATGTAGGCTGGTACTACAAAGCGAAGAGTGCAGAGAGAGGTTAATTATGATGCATTAAATGTATCATCAAAATGTTGGCAGATTTAAACGAAAAAAAAAAATCTAATTAATAAATGCAATTTAAAACTGTGTTATAACCTGATATTGAAATATTACCCTCATAGACATTGCATGTTTATTTAAAGTCATATTTCAGGGATTTTGTACTGGAGATAGAAGATTTTGAAACATTCCGTGAATGAGGATATCTATAAAAGTGATGCACTCATGCTATGTTATGACAGTCATAGATTTGCTAAAATTTCAATGTATATTGGGTATGATTTTTAATGCTGTGTCAGAAACATTAAGGCCTTATTAGATACCTGAAGATCAGCCATTAGCTTTGTTTTAAAGGGAGCATAAAGATTATAAAAGTCCAATGTTAAGATGGAAAATATCCAGACATTCACATAAAGTGCCATGCAGAGATTTACAACCCTCTAAACTCTTATGATTTTGTCATGCTACAACAAATTGAACTGTATTTCATTCAAATTTTGTGATAAACTAAGTGTTGGTTTTTTTGTTTGTTTATTTATTTTAAAAAAATAAAAATTTTAAGTATTTGATGTCCATGTATATTTAGTACTCCAGATAGAATAGGGCAGAACCACTTTTTACTGTTTCGGAACACTAAAATTGCTTTCCATACATTATAGCTCAAGCTCAGTCATATTTGATAGAGATTAAACATGTTTTGATCTAAATCATTGCATTATAGCCCAGGCTGTATGCTAAGAGTTATTTTCCTGCCCAAAGGGAGACCTCCACTCCAGTTAAATTTTTATTCCCATAATTCTAGTATTTAGCTTTGCTTAAAATATGCATGACTAAAGCATGATGCTGCCGTCTTATTTTATTGTAAGAATCATTTTTAAGGCTCATGTGAAATGTTAATCTTTCTATCACACAAAGGAAAAGTTCCGGTTTCCTCTCAATTTACCAGATTTTCCATTTTTAAATCTTTGCTGTGTGCTCTCCATGGATTGCGGCATGTTTTAGAAAAAAAAAAAGTTGATTAAGACAAATCAATCCTTTTCCTGTCAAGAGATTTCACATGTAGTTACCGGTCTTGGCTGCTTCTCTCCTTGCTGCTCTCTTTGCCAAGCCCATCAGGATGACCATGTCCTTTTTAGTTTGCAGTTATGCTATAATATTTATATCTTCCAATAATAGATTGGACAGGGGTCTGCGACATGCGGTTGGAATTTTGTTTTCTAATCTGACTCTGCTTTAGATTTTTGTTAATGATGCCATTTGTTTACTAAAGTTCTCTAACAAACCTCTAAAGCCTTCATGGAACAATTGCATATATACTTAGACTGTATTACACACAAGTGAACCATATTTAATTATTAGGTCACTTTTGAATACAACTAATTGAAGGTCAACAGCTGACACCAGCTTAAACGGCAGAGTGAGAGTTCTGGAAACGCTTCAAAAGATCTGCCATTAAAAAGCTGCAGCGATCTGATCATTTCAGATATTATTCATGAGAATAAAGCATAACTCACAAGTCAGTGTGACCAAGGCCTCTAAATAGGAAAATCTCATTTCTCAGTGTGTGTATGACCTTATAAAGCTTTGTTATTTTATGTGTGGCCATCTTGGCTTTTGTCCGTCCCAGAAATGTACCTGCACTGAATGGCTTGTTCTATTTTCTAAGTTTACAGAACAGTACGTACCAAAATCTTGAAGTCAGTTTATAGATGTGTCCACTGCTTTTTAGAAAAATAATGGTTTGGAAAATTTAATTATAAGGCATTTTTAATGTTTTTCTTTTCCTTCATCTTCAATCAGTCTTTACTGAAATTATGACTTTTTCATTTTATTCCAAGCCCGTTTAATTTTATTTTACTCATCTTTGACTGGCAAAGGAAACGTTTAATTCAATCTAAATCTAGACGCCGCTTTTTGTTCTGTAGTTTAGCAAAATTACAGTTCACATTGCAGACTCTCTTCATTCATCAAAAGTTCCACTCAAAGATGAATTTATGTTGTGTTTTTTTTTTTCCTCAGATGCAGTGTGGGCAAAAGTGCAATGGCTGATGGGTTACCTGCAGCTCTGAGTTTATCACCTGAAATTATTTAATAGTCTAAAGTCTAGACTGTTGTTTTTCTCTAAATAGGAGGATCATTAAAGATTACAATGTGTTAAATGTGCAAAAGTGGTATTTGATATGCTTATTTGTATTTTCCTGAGTATTGTGTTAAATAAAACATTATGCTCTAGATCTTTATCGCTTAACCAAGCTTGGTACTGGTCTTCATGTATAGGCTCTAGTTGACTGAACACTAGCACAAGAGAAAGCCCCAAGGACTTGTCAGTGATCTCATTTTCTAAATTTTACTCATAATCCACTACATGTGAAAAATAAATTTGATGTTTACATACTATATGCATCACACCTTTTTTGTTATTCAGAATATGCATACAAAAAAAAAAAATCTGATTTGTAAAAGTTTTCACTTGTTGAGAAGTCCACATTCACAGTGTTTCCTTAGTGAAGCATACCACTTAATCTTGCAGCATGGTGTACTCTCACATTTACATCAGCTGTCATCAGGGCACGGATTCTCTTTTTAAAATGTCTTCTGTGGCCCCTTTAGTTGCCTTTTCCCACATATTCTCAGGGCCGCCTGCATCTTTCTTTGGTCTGGGTGGTTTGCTCAACTCATTACTTCACGACGGCCACACAAGTGTGTCCTCTGAGTGATGAGAGGGTAACCATGCTATCCCCACACCAGCAAGCATGTTAGCAACAGAAGTTACTTCAAGCCACATTGTGGTTCCTCGTAATTAAAAATGAAAAATGTGTGCAAAGCACGCGGTGGGATAGCCCGTTTTGACATTTCAGTGCAACCCTGCCACCTTGTGGAGAAGATGAAAACCACATGCAAGTATTAGAGCAAAAACTCAGCAGATGGGACAAATATGTTTATTAAATATAAAACTCTTATTTGCATTACAGAAAAATACAAAGTTTTTGGTAGATTAACAGAATCGCAGTGCTCTTGTTGTACATATTCATAACTTGGAATACATTTTAATAAAAATAATTCTAAATAAAAGTGAAGAAAATAAAAGTACACAGAGCGAGAAAGAAGTCCAGATTGAAATATATCTACAAATACAATTTAAAAATAACATGCTTTAATCAAGTGGTAGGTGTAAATAATTTAATGCACTGCAAGAATAGTATTTAAAATATTGAACAGCAATTAGTTTAGAAACTAGCACGTTAAAAACAAGTGCAGTCTCTCAGTTTGTTTTAAGTTATTTTGTCACAAGCTCCAACCACAAAGCAAAAAGTCTACAAGAAAAGCAGAAGTACAGCATGTGAGGTTCTCACCAAATCGCTGTTAATCTAAACCAGAAATAAACAAAATGGGGGGGGAAGAGTCTGAATAAGAACCTAGACTGAGTTTGTAAAATGTTTAAGAAAAAAAGGAAAAATATATTTATAAATAGCTAAATAAATACTTTTCCTACACAGTGCATAGTTCACTAGTGAATGTAGTGTGGACTTTAGTTGTTGCCAAGTGGATGATAAAAAGCACATGCCAGCAAATGTGTAATTCAGTTTCTAGTGTTGACACTTAATGTAAAGCCATCTGATTCTTCAGCTTAGTGAAATACTGCCATGGAGGCCCAAAGGTCACAAACACTGCTTTTCAAAAGGTTCAGAAATTGTATGTATTAATGTTTCTTTATACCTGTCCATCCCAGAGGCAGGAGACATGCATCGGACACTTTTTGTTTTGCATAGACCTAAAATAAATGTCGAGGCAATTCGAGGAAAAAAAAAATATAAAAATCTACCAACCTAAAGATCTTACCTTTAAAATGGTAAAGTTTTATCTTGTATCAAATTATTAACCTTTCTGAACTGAAGCACAGCCCACCTTATGTCATGCAATCCAGTTGAACATAAAAAAAAAATAATAATAATAAAAATACAGGCTTTGAAACTTCAATACAAACAACACGTCTCAAACAGACTCCAATGAGGTATAACAGCGTTTAAACAAGCAGGACTGTTTCCAGATAGGATGAGAAGGCCACGTTTTAACATTAATATGCTTTACAGGCATTATGAGGACACTCAGTCTAAACACAACCATAATGAATTATTCACTAAACATATCTGTCCAGCTTTCAGTCCAGTTATTTACTTACACTCATATAATGATCATGACTAAGGCTGCATAATTTAGTTGCATAGGGGAAGTACTGACTTTTCAAGTAACTTCATCCTCGAGTCTTTGGTCAGTGGCTGATATAATGGCACAAACCCAATTCAAAAATATCACCTGCACCTTTATGTGAAATAAAGGCAAATGTGAAAAATGAGTTAAACTAGGTAGAGTTCTCAAACAAAGATTAATTAGCATTCTTAAAAAGCTCCTTGTTGTCCCCATAAGGATATCTTTCATAACCTGCATCATAGTCATGATTTTCCACCCCCTCAATAGTGGGCCAAGAAAATTGATCTAGAGTTTAGTGTTGCTTTCAGAGAGAAAAGCAAGTCTCAGCAGGGTTGCAAGTGTGACGGTGTGTTGCTCTATGGGTCATTTTGTACTTTTGAGCAAAGGCATCCATTTGGATCTTTGGGTAACAGAACCACCTTCACATTCTAAGTCTCTACCTGCCTCTGAATTTTTTTAATAAAAAAAATATATTTTTAGTCCAGAGATCCTGATGTGGTCCGTTCAAGCTTAGAAGGTGGATTTTGGAGCAACTCCATTCCCCCCAATCATCGCCGAGGCAGAGCTTGAACCGAGCTCAAGGCTGCCAGGGTTTCCTGTCCTTGCCTTTCTGGTCAGGAAAGTGTTTATAGCGACATTTATCCCCGAAATGGCACCCGGTAGTTCTCCAAAAGTAACACTCGTCTCCATTAACTGGGCCACGTCGCCGAGGACTGAGAATGTGAAAGAGAAAAGATACAGAGAAATAGATCACAAGAAAGCACATCAACTACTTTGTCAACAAAGATGGAAAAATCCTTTGTTGACTTAGTGGAGAAGATAGAGACAAGATGCACCAGGGCTTGCTTGAGTATTTGGACTTTGAATTTTGGGCTGTAATGTGAAAGATGTCAATGACTTTTGGAATTTTATATGATAGACCAATAACATAATGCACAATTACAGAGCAGAATAACAAAACTTTTGCACTCAATTCCAACTTCGTTTTTTTTTTTTTTTATCTTATGCCACCTACCATCTTCATTTCACTTCATTATAATACTTCTGTTGGTTTGTCACATAGAAGAGCAACAATATGCACTTGTGGTGGGAAAATGCAGAACAGTTAAAAGGATATGAAAACGTTCACGAACTGTTGTCTTAAACCAAAACAAGAAAAAAAAAAAAAAAAAAGTTTAAAAGCATGTTTCTTACCCAGCTCCTGTCCCTGCTTGCTGTGTGACAGGGAAAAAAGTCCTAAGTGGAATGGGAAGGACCCTCTGAGTGCGGCGGTCAGGATACCTTACAACTAAACGTGTGTTTTCAATGCAGTACCCCTGCAGAAGCAAACGTTTGCATTCAGACTAAAAAAAGACAGGCTCAAGAAAGGCATTACAAGTGTGAAAATAAATAACCACCGACGTTTAGTTTTTCCATAGCTCGGGCTGCCATATCTGCGTTCCTAAAATTCACAAAGGCACAGAATCGCTCATGCAGCACACGGATGCTCTCTATGTCTCCATACCTGCAGTATACAGACATCAGGTTACCCACTGTGGTTAAAAGCTTGCCATCCTAAGTTTCTGCGCAAGACCAGTTATACAGAACCCAGAAATGAAACCCAGAAATGAGAAAGCATTGAATACTGTACCACATTAAATTCATACGTTTTAAAAAGGTCCCATAAGTGCTTTTCCATTATTTCTGTTGTCACATTTCCCACCCAGAGAGAAGGACAAGGGCTTCTAAAATAACATGAAAGACAATATGGCTTAATACATTATAATAACTGGATACACAGTTCAATCACAGGCCTGAAGTCTCATTTGTCACAACAGGTTAAATTTAACAAAAAGGGTTAAATATAAAAAATTTATTTAAAAATAAAATGACCAAAAACACTTTTTGAACAATTGAGAACCCATAGTTTGACTGAAAGGTCACCTACCCTGGTTGCACAACTGATGCATCATGGCTTCCAGCTGCAGAAATAAAATTATGTCATTGCTAAAATACATATAAATGTAGCTGCAAGACATACGGAACAGCATTTGTATAATTTTGTGATTTTTTTTTTTTTTTACCTCTTGGTGTATCTGAACAAGATGCCAGAACAGCCTGCACAGATGAAAATCTCTCCAGCAGTAAAACACTTTGCATCTCTTCAAATCCAAACTCCTAAGACAGAATAAAAAAATATACCATCATCAGGAAACGAGTCCAAAAGTCTACCTTTAAATTCCAATTACATCTAGCAAGAGAAAACTAGGTGCATTTACCATTAGCTGAAGGACTTTGCAACTGAAGAGATCGTTGACAGCCTCTTCACAGTGTTTGTCCAGTTTTAACACCTGCTCCATAGCCTTCTCTGCCTCACTGTACCTCTACAACACAAGCATACAAAGATTTTGCATAGAGACGCACTCACAGATTGGGATGTTTGTTGTATGTATGTATAATCATAACTATAATGCTCTGTGCCCACCTTCATGCCAATGAGAGCTCTGCCTTTGCGAAAGTATCCTTTGGCCCACTCTGGAGCCAGTTCAATGGAACGTTCTGCATCCCCCAGCGCCTGAGGATACTGCTCTAAGCAGTAATAGCAATACGAGCGGTTTCCAAAGAACCTGCATGAAAGGGGTTTAAAAATGAAAGAGGGAAAAAAACTGTATAATACATACCTTAGTACATGTATAACCATGTACTAATATATTTGCTAAATATTGTGCTGATGTATTCATGCCAACCAAACATTCCATGTTCTGTCACATTGCAACTACAAATTTCAATGTATTTTGTTCATGTTGCGATAGAACAAACTGGTGCATAATTATAAATAGGTAATAAAATAATTAGGTTGTTTTTTTCTCTCAAAAATATCTGAAGTGTGGTTTCCATTTGTTTCCAGGCTACTTTAATTCAACACCCCTGAATAACAAGCTGAGCGACCAATTATCTTCAGAAGTCACCAAATTAGTACACAGAATTCACACTCGAGTAATTTCATTTCAACGCAAATCCAGCTGTTCTGTGAAAGTCAGGTTTATTAGACTGAGGAATGCAACAGACAGGTCATGTGCAAAGAATTTAAAGGAGGGAAATGCTATAAAACAATATCTTAGAGATTCAACATCTCTCAGAGACTGTTCAATCCACATGCCTGCTGTGGATCACCTTGTGCTCTAACCGGAGCACCCTGTGGAACAAAGTGCCGTAGTCAAGAGACAGAAGCAAAGCTTTTCAGTCCACAACAACAATATGGTTCAAGTTCAAAAGCACACCCAGATTTAATTAGAAATCTGTGGCAAGACTTCAACTGCTGTTCACGATCTGCATCCAGAATAACGGAAATTGAGCTGCTTAACCAGGACAAATGGATAAGTAATTCTGTTGGAAGCTGGTGGGGACACACCCCATGAGTTGTGCAGAAGTAATTGCAGCAAAATGTGGATCTGGACTGTACTGGCTAAGAGGAGAATAAAGGAAATGTACGACACACTTCTTAGGTCTTCATCTTGAAAAAAATAATTAATTTGTGGTTGTAACATGACCAAATTCAAAAACAAAGTATGAATATGTTTACAATGTGTAGTCACACATAGCAATCAGAAGATGTACCTGTAGTCCTTTGGGTCACACTTTATGGCTTCTGTAAACATGCAGGCTGCTTGTGCATACTGCCCTTCCTGCACCAGCTTAATCCCTTTTTCTGCAAGACAAAGAAATGTATACAACTTTCAGTTAAGATACTAGACTGAAGTCCCGTTATACAAATAATGACGTTTGTAGAAAAGAATGTGTAATCAATTATCTTCTCAAAGCCTTTGTTGACATTTAAATGAAAATTCAATTTAACGATTGCTTATGTGGCAAGATTGCACAAAAATCTTTCCTTACCCGTCAGCGATGCGCTTTTCTTGGTCATGTTGTCAGTTATTTTTGTCTACAAACAGAATAATAATACTTTCATCATGTCACATGCATGACAGTGGACAAACAGACAGGGGTATTTTAATATAGTCCACAGTCCAGTTGTTTCCCGTTAAGTAAGACTTTGGACTAGCCAGATTAACACAATCCCACATCAGGATAAGTAAAGAGATCGTTGTTTAATTGCACCAATTTATTATTTCATTTACCTCTTTTCTGGCCTCATTTTCTTTGTTTTCTTTGGACTTGCGACTAGATCCTTTGGGTTTGATATGGCTAGCAGCATTAGCAAAGAAGGCACTGCTCACATCCCACTCTGGCTCCTGTAGAGCACAAAAAGCCAAACAGCTCTTAGATCACTCATCATCTGGCTTTAAAATAAAAAACAAAACAAAAAAACAACATAATGCAAGTCTGGGTTTATAACAACAATAATAGTATTAGAAAATGTGCAATAACCTCATGCATGCTCAGTACCTCTTCAGTTGAGTTGGCTTTTGTCTTCTGCTTGAGTCCTGCAGGAGCCATAACTGGAGTTGCATTGTGCTTGTTAGGAGCAGCAGATTTAGTTTCCTTGTTCTCTTCTTTTGTGGCTCTTTGTTTTTCCTCCTCAGCAATGTCTGCTTCTGACTCGCTCTCATCCAGCTCAGACTCTGCACCACCATCCTCTTCTTCGTCCTAATGTGTGAGATCATATATACAATCACCTTCGAACAGCAAAATGAAAATGTGGAATATTTTCATAAAGGAAACGCAAGGGCTACCTGTTCAGCGCTGTCATTTTGCTTGATCTGCTCTTGCTTCTTACGTTTCCTGCGGCGCTAAAACATTAAGAGTAATCCACGGCATCATTCATATGTAGCAAAATAAACTGGAGTGGAATCATTTTTTAGGAGTGTATTTAATTGCTTACCTTCCTCTTTGCTCGGCGTCGCTCTCCTTTCTGTCTGACCTTACCCTCCTCGCTCAGATCATCCTCACCATTTAATGCATTCTGGGCAAACACACACACATACACACACAGTAGTTTAGCAATGCACATTATAGCATAACTTTTGCTGTCAAAGCAGTTTTGGTCAGGATGACATTGTACCTGTGATAAAGTGGCATCATGACACGGGTCAGGGGTTGCAGCAACACAATCCATTGGCTCCTCCTGTTGCTGCACAGCAGGGCCTGTTAGGAAACAACACACAAATCATTGTGACTTGAATTCATTTGTAAATTGAGTGTTTTGAGTTTTTAGTTCCAATTTGTTTTTAACATGGAACTTCTGTGCTGCCATCTTGGCCATTCTTAGTCTCTGAAATTAAATAAAAATTTTAAGCAAATTATTATGCAATATCTTTAGTTTTCCCATCAATTTCCAAAAACAGACTTTCCAGTAGATGAGCTTTCCACATCTACTGCTTACATAGATGAAGGTATGCTACAAGCTTTTTAAGAAGATTCATGTTCTTTTAAGGTGATGCTAGAGGAAAGGTCCAGGTGGCTAGTTTTCTCCAGTTGTGTGGATCATAGAGTAGCAAAAGTGGCCCTGCCCCACCTGTTGCCGCACTAACTGGCAAGTTGGCTAAAATAAGGTTACTACAGTTTTCCCTCACAAGAAAGATAAATTTGGCTTTTTGAAAATATTTCTGGTTTTGAAAAACACAAAGCACAGAGCCTAAAGAGTACCACTCATCACTTTAATAAACCATGGTTTAAAACAGTGAGCAAGCAACAGCAGGGATGTCTGTTAGCTAGTCACTTACAGGCTGGTTACTAAAGTCTTGTTCAGAGAAGGGAGACCCTTCTCAGAATGATTGTTGGGGGTCAGTCTGGGTTCGTTGCCATTACGTGTCATTCTAGTGTATATAATGGACACTCTTTTTATACTTTATTAAAGAAATGGCTAGCTGCCAAGCAGTTTATTAACACTAACCGATGTCACATTTGTAGCAACGTTTTGATTTGGGTTTATTATGTTTTATTTATGGAGTTGCTTCATGTTGCTAATGGTTAATAACTAAATTGGACACCTACAATTTTATATTGTTATATTGGCAGGGTTAAAATATTTTTATATTTCCATCATGTACCTAAATTATGAGGTGTTGCATTTCTTTTTAAGGTTACTCTGCAGCACAAGTCCATGGACAATATGGAATTCAGGATAGACTTTTAGCTATCTCTGACATTTTCTTAAGTGTTTATTTATAAGAAAGCACAGTCGTTGATAAACCAGTCTAAATAATCATTCTCCCCCTCCCCCCCCCCCCCCCAATTACACTTCCGGTAGGTTAAATCCATACAACAAGCACTGAAAATCTAGACTCATACTAGCAGAATCTCATAATCCCATGGTTAGACCACCGTTGAGCAACAACCTACACTGACAGCAAACAATGCAGCATTCCTGAACTATAAAATGAGAAACAGACAGTTGTGACCCTCGGGCTTAAAGGTCAATACTCCTCCATAAGCATCCAAATAGATCTCGTTTTAAAAGTTCTGCCATCTGAAGGTAGGATAAACATGTTCCTCCATCATATTCAGGTTTATCCACTTTAGGTTTTTAGTAACAAATAAAACATTTTAAAAATTATAACTGTCGGTGGAGAAAAGGATAATGGTTATTATTAAAACATTTCTGAGAACCAGGAATGCTCAACAATGCTGAACTGAAAACTGCCCAATGTGATTGATTCCTGTTGTTTCTCTTTGGTCTTAAGCAAGAGGAACAGTTTAGCCATCACATACCACAAACGGTCGCTTCGAGGACTACCGATTCTCTGAAACCTGGCTAAATATGACCTACAGAGCAGACACTGGCTTTGTAAAATGGGGTCTATTGTTTGGGCATAGAGCAGATGCAAGCTGTGCAGTTTCTCCAAGTAGAGAACACAGAGACAAATCACAAGACAAAAAAAAAATGAAGCAAAAACAACTGGCCTTGAAGGAAACTTTGTGGTGTCAGATTTCTATTGGTTCAGCAAAGTGTTGCGGAGAATGACAAATCCATACTTGGTCTGTGACTCATGTTGTGACTCGTAAAGTGGGGATGGACAACTTTGCCTTTGAAATGCATCTATAAGGCACACTCAATTTTTTTCTGGGAGGAGGGGGTGAAGAAAAAAAAAAAAAAGACGGGGAGACTCTGGGCTTCCTGATTCTCTCAATGTTTATGTGTGTTCTGCTGGGTGCAGCAGCTCTCGTCAAAAATGTAGAAAGTAATAAAGGAATCCTCATGAAGCCAGCTGAAGGAATCCAGACCTTTTTAACCCCTCTTACGTCTAAAAAAAATTGAAGTCTTTAGATAAAGAATCCAGCACTGGGATGTAGCAGAAAACACAAACATGTAGTGAGCATAGAGAATAAAGTCAGCTGTTCATGTGTGCCACACTTCTCCAATGACAAAAGTCTCAAATGTCGCCGAATCCGACTTTCTGTTCAAGGATTACCTTGGTGGAATGCTCTCTGAATACTTAAATGATACAAGATTGGTGGACAAAGGCAACAAAAGATCCTCTGTTTCTTCTGTTCAGAGAAACTTCCCAAATCAGAGCGCAGTTGAAAGGTGAGCTCTTTCCACAGGAATGCAAAAATAACAGTGTATCTTTGGGAACTGGTGGGCTGGACAGAAAATAAGCTTCATTGCTAGTTTGCTGTTAGAAAAATGTCAATGGATTTTATAGGACTCAGGTGCATTTTGCCACAACAAAATACAGCTTGAATGCATGACTGTTTTTAATTAGAGCTCTTAGAAAAAGAAAAAAAAAGGAAAATTGTGAAACATGAGCTAACTCAAATGTTTGCTAGTTGGAAAGTGAGCAAAAAAGCCTGAAATCTGATCGTATAATCAATAACACCTGTGTCCTATAAGAGTGTTGAAGGAGTTATTTCTGGATGCTCAGCTGCCTCTAATGTCACTCTAACATACATGCATCCTGTTGAACAAAACATGACATCATAATTGGGGGAGAAAAAAAAAGAGGAACATAGCTTAGGCCAACTTCAGAGACACAACCTGTCTCGTCTTACATAAATACACCCACAGTGAAGAGTATGCCACCTATCTGCAGCATTGTTTTTATACCAACGCGAACAGGGAATTTATTAAGTTTGTTTTGTCTTTTAAGCCAACATATGCCTCTCACATCGGCACATTTAACATTCAAAGACCTTACCCGATGAGTCAAACACTGTCTGAATCTGTCATAGGTGAACGTAAAGAATTTTGACTCCCTAGAAGCGAGTAACAAGATGTGGGGAAAGGGAGGAACTGGCAACATGGAAACTTTTCATTGTTACACGAACTCCATTTAAGTCGCTCGACAGAGACGAGTGAGACACACAATAACAAACACAAACCAGTCTAACGTCCAGCATGCTAAACGAGTTCCGAAGTTCGTTCATCGCGTTACTATTGTCGGGCTCTGAACTTGTGGCCAGTTCATGAAAGTTTTCAAAAGAGGGACGTTTTCTTACCGCTTCCGAGTCCCAACAGCCGGCATATGTCTCTGGTGAATTTCATGAGCGCAACCATCCAGCATTATCCTCCAAAATAAACCTCCCAAAATGTTTTAACTACGGTTTAAGTCGGCGTTAAGACCTTTTTCACATTGGGAAAAATCGCTATCTGTGGGAATCTTCGGTGGTTTAATCCGCTTCCTGAGCGTCAAACGCCCGACGCTGGGTCCACCCTGAGCAGCGTCTTAAAGGTACAGGACACAGACACCTGCTGGAAGAGGAACAGGATGGTTTTGATTCTCTTATTTACTGGTACGCGTGTTTTTCTAAAAATGTAGTAATTATGCAGATATATTAATCGTGCATAATAATTCTAAAAAAAAAAAAATGTAAAAAGCAAAAATAATACAGGGATGGTCAAACTTCACTGGATAAATGTTCCCATGTCTGACTCTGGATATTACCTTGTGACTGAAAATGTTTCATTTACTGCAGCTCAAATCATTGTTTATCTAGATATTCATTTGAATATGACATTGCTTCATTTTTCTGAATGTGCAGACTTCCCTAAGTAGGCTTTTACAATATTTATATTTCAAAATGGTTTATGAAGCTTGAGAATAGTATAATTTTTTTTCAAGTAAACTAGAGGTTTTCTCTGGGGGAATACTGCACTAAGAATTGTACCAATATTAATAATAATTAATGTGGTTAAATAATGATGTAGAGCTACACAATAAAACAAAAACATGCAGTTGCAGACTATTGTTGTTAAATTACTGACTGCAGACTGAGTGCTGACACAGTTGTTATTGTTGCATCAAGAAGGACCTTGGTTTGAATCCCAGCCTAGGGTCTTTTTGCATGAAGTTTGCATGTTGGGCCCCTGCATGTGTACGTTTTCTCTGGGAACTCGGCTTCTTTCTGCAGTACATAAATATGCAAATATCCATGTTAGGCTAACTGGTCTCTCTAAATTGCCCTTAGGTAAAAGTGTGTGAACGCGTTGTTGTTTGTCCTGTGATTAGCTGGCGACCTGTCCATGTACCTGCCGCTAGCCCAAATACTGCTGAAGTTATGGCCCTGCATATGATGCTGCATATATAACAGGATACAGACAACAGACAGATGGGAGATATTAATTTACTTTGTTTTGTCAAAAACACCAAACTTTACAAAACAGCTTTGATTGAATTTATTTAAACATTTTCAAACCAAAAATTTCCACTGTACATCATTTTCATCATCTTAGATGATGGTGTTAAAAATCACCTTAAAATGTCAGTTTTGAGGAACATGCAAGCTTTTGTACTGCTCATCTTTAGCTGATACTTGTATAAAAACGTATTTCCACTTGATTAAACTGATACATATTAACTACTTTTCCCAATCAAAATGTTTCTCTCTTATGATCAAGTGATATCAAAGTTGCAATAGTCTAAAGATACCTGTCCCACAGACCATTTCATTGTCACCTTCATTACATGTCTATAGGATAAGATTTGGCTTCTTTCATCCATGATTGTAGAAAATAACCCCAAAATAAAGACATGTAATCAAATATATTCCTTTAAATAAGTATCCATACCCCTTAAATGGTATGGATACTACCCAGGTATAGCTGGAGACCAGCAGGACATGGCTTCTGTGAACTGACAGGTTAGGAAAAGGGATCAATAATCAGAGAAGTGGTCAAGATTACCACGGTAACCCTGGAGGAGCAGCACAGACTAGTTGTTCAGGTTGGAGAACCTGTTGACAAAAAAAACTATTGGTCAAGTTTCCCACAAATCTGAATGGAAGAATGGCAAGAAGAAAGTTACAGCAAGTAGTTGTAGTTTGTCACAACTATGTATGGTCAAACAATACTGAAAATTAACATTTCGGCCCACATGCAAAATGCTAACCCGACATCCTCCTGAACACATGGTGGTGGCAGCAACATGATGTGGGGCTACTTCTCATCAGAAAATACATGGAAATAGGTCAAAGTTGATTGACAGATGCATGGAGCTCAATACAGAGCAATGCTTGACTCTTGCTTCACAATTAATTACTCTGTATTGGTAAGTCACTAACCATTCTAATAAATACATTAAAGTTTGTCGGTGGAAAGGACAGAATGTGACATTCAAGGGGTATGTGAGTACTTACGCAAGATTGGAGTGTGGGTTGCAATTTTTAATTTTGAACTTTAAAAAGTTTTTTTTTTTTTTTTTTTTTTTAAACTAATGTAGTTGTGCAGTATAGAAGAGGTTAGTGTATGCTTTTGCAATAATGCTGTCACAATTCTCAGCGACGCTTCAAATCAGATATAGCAGTGAGCGCTGCGTTCCAGCCTGGAGAACCCATCACACCGCCACCTGGGAATCATCAAACACATGAAAATCACGCACTGTTTACTCAATGAGCAGACAAACAAAGCAGCAATGATAATGTTACTTCAAACTCAAAAGTTCATTAAATATTTGTCAACAGTAACTACATAAAACAATTAAAATGCCTATTACTTTGCTATAGGAAAACGATTCTGTAAATGCAGTTTATTGTCCAGTTAAAATGAAACGGCAAACCTGGATGACAGCCACTGCCACACAGATAGAGCCCTTTAATTGGTGAGCGGTAGTCTGAAAGTGAGGGCAAAGGTCGCGCTAGGTAGAGCTGGTCCAGAGACATCGATCCATGAAAGATATTCTGTGAAAACAAGCTCATATTGTATGCTTTTGCATCTGAGTTTTACATAACCATGCACACTCTTTTGTTTGATGGATGCCACATTAAAGCAGAAAAACATGTACAATGTACAATGACGAAACAAAGCTATGTGAGGTGAAAAAAAAAAAAAAAAAGCTCGGCTGAACTTTGAATCTCATTTATAGGTTTGTGTAAAAGTGTCTATAACCATTAACCACTTACACAACAGGCCCCATGAGGGACTCAAATTACTTCCCCCTTCAGTGACATAGAGCCTGTTGTGTCAAGCAAACGGGCTCTATGTCAACATTCAAATGGCTTCTCATCAGTAATGTGTGCAGTGTACAGTTTGTACCCCGCCAGTGAGTCCAAAGATCTTCTCCAGGTCAGGGGGAGACAGGATTTCTCTGCCCACAACGGAGGTTTTAAACCCAGGGGCGTATTGTTCCACCCAGTCAAAAACTACAAAAGCAGACAAAGACAGACTTTTTCTTTTTTTTTTTTTTTTTTTTACTGATACAGGTTAATCAATGCAGTTCAAAAGATAACCAGTATTTTGAAAAAAAAAAAAAATCATTTTAGAAAGAAGAGGCTCTTGGAAAAAAACATAGCCTGCAGCCATGTTATCATCCCCTTTACCATAGAGAAGAAAATACGTCAAAAGGAAGACATGTTTTTAGTATAAGTGTAATTTGTGTTTCTAACCAGTGTCTGCGAAGTCCTCTCTGTCCTGCTGGGTCCACTCCCTGCCTTTGATGTGGTAGGGGGTAAACTGAGTGAACAATGACACAACATGGCAGCCAGGGGGAGCTAGAGTGGGATCCAAAACAGATGGGATAGTCATCTCCAGCATAGGTCTACAGGAAGAGAGAACATAATTTGGTCCGTGGTGGGAATTTTTTTTTAAGCAACCAGCAATGAACATAGTAGATATCTTTAATATTTTATGTGGTAAACAGATTGTTTTTTAAAAAAACGACATATAAAAAGGAGTTCAAAAACATACTGACATTTTTAAAGAGTCAGATAGTAACTAGATCTGGTGATTGTACGTTTGTCTAAATGTGAGCAGAAATATATATATTTGTAGTACATAGATGTTATACATCTATGTGATACATCTAAAATATATGTCTTTGAAAAAAGATCCCTTAAAATGACTTGAACAAATTATTGGTCACCTGTAGTATTTTGCTCTGATAATCTTGAAATATAAAAACTTTAGTGGCAGCATTATTGGTTGATATATCCTTCATCCATATCCACTAATCCACATGAATGAGTTTGAAGCAGAGGAATGAGGAATAAAGTCAAACCTCGCTGAGGGACGTCCATTGATGGCATCTTTATATGCAGCCTCAAGTATGTCCACGTTTTCACAATTCAGATGTATTGAGCACTGATGGTGGGGGCCAGGCTTATCATCTGGTGTGGGTGATGCCAGGAAGTTTGGTAATTTGTCTAATGCCACTACAAAACCAGACGATAACAAAGAAAAGTAAACAAAAGCAACAATCTGAGTTTTTTTGGGGGGGTGGGGGGGCGGATTATCACTATACTGACAGCTATTTTTGCTCATAAATGCAAATTATGAAATGTAGGTATTTTAACTAAACACACAGATACAAGTATAAAATGTAGGACTGAGGTGTGCATCTAAATCAAATTAATCACAGTCAAATGGTAGTGATACTATAACAAAGTAAAAGCAACAGTCATTCCACTATCTTTTGCCATAAAAGATAGTGAACAGACTGAACCAAAGTATTTGCTGTTCTTCAAAGCAAAACCTAAAACCAAAGCAAAAACTCTGGAACTTTTGAACTTTGAACCAAAGTTTCTCGACCAAACTAAAATAGGTTTTTGCTGAGTATTCCTTTTCCACTCAACTTTAAAATTTTGTGTATTGTATTTGCTAGGGACGCTAGTTGATATTTCCTCTCCACACTAAAATAAGGTTAAGAAAAAAATGGTAGCAGCTTGTTAGACTGTTCATCTAACATCTTTATTACACATTTTCACACAGTTCAGTGATTACTGCAACTATCATCTAATTCGCAAACCACATACAAGTAAAAGAGACATTAAAGGACTTTTGGAGGTCAACAGCCGTCCATACAGAGCCTTGTCTCCATCTTGTAGACAATCCCTCTTGAATTCTGCCTTACTTCAGGGCAGGATGTATTTAATACAAACTTTAATAAAAACTTTACCAGAAGCAGAAAAGACTCACCGTTAATCTTTGTAACAGGTGAAGTGTAGTCTATCTGGTCTACAGCTTTGATGAACTCTTCAGAAAGAGCACCCTACGGAGAAAACAGATGCATCAGCTGCACTTTGCCTTCTGCACTGCTGACACGAGACGGGGATTCACAGTATTACCTTTGGTGTCAGGTACTTGAAGGTAGCATAGGGGGTGGCATTTGACAGAACCACATTACTGTAAATCTCGGTACCATCTTTTATCACTACTCCTTTAGTTGCACCATCTGAACCAACAAGGATCTGCTCGACATTCTACCCAAGATGCGGAGAAAACACAATCAACCAGGTTCCGCAAAAAGACATAGGAAAATAAAATATCAAAATATCATGATCACCTTACCTTCTCTGTAAAAATGTCTACTCCGTAAGACTGAGCAGCTCTTGCTATAGCCTGAGATACACCTCCCATGCCTCCTTCCACATAACCCCACGCTCCTTTCTCCTTTTCCAGCTCTCCCATTACATGGTGCAAGAGAACATACCTTCACGCCAAGACAAATGCATAATAGATTTTGGAGAGATCTGCATTTAAATCTGCTCAGCTACATTTGTTATGGAGATAAAGAAATTACTCTCACCCGCTACCGGGGTTACTAGGACTGGTCATGGCTCCTATCACGCCGTCAGTAGCTAATGTTGCCCTCAGTGGCTCTGAATCGAACCACCGAGTGAGAATCTTTGACGGAAAATAGGAGTGTCATTAGAAACACACAGTGTGTGGTTTATTTATTTATTTATTTTCTTTCTAAGATATAACAAACCTTCATGATAGGTGCGGTTATAATTTCATAAAAGTCTGGAATGTTCCCTCCAAGTTTCAGACCTTTCAATTTACAATAAAAAAACAATATGACTCAGGTAATGGACTATACAAAGAGATCATTCTGAATGTCTGCCTTGGTACACAAACCTAATTTGGCAAAAGGCATCAGCGTTTTAGTTGCAGCCAGCCTCTTCCTCAGAGATCCAGCTGTAACTCCTTTGATATCTACAGGTGGAGAATCCAGCAGAGGATGGATAGCACTAGCTAGCTTTTCAAGATGTGCAACAAATTCAGGGTAAGCCTAAGAACATTTTAGAGAATCGGTAAGATGTGGGTGAGGAAAGGAAAGGAAAGCAAAGTGTAAGGAGACATTAAATTCAACAAAAGCAAAGCACAGTTTTATTTATTATAGCTTTTATTATGCTTAAGACACCTTAGCATCCTTCTGTGAAAACTTGTCGATCTCACTTAGGTTTTTGGCCAGATCTGACCCGAGGGTGAGGGACCTTGGTGGAGCCCCCTTCATCCCCTCCTCCAACATTGGGGTGAAAGAATGGGGCTCTCTCATGTATACCTTCAATCCATGTTTCTCAATACAAATAAAAAACAAAAAGAAAGCACAAAATATTTAAAAAAACAAGAATATTCATTTTAAGATTAGATATTAGAAACATATGTATACTGTAAAGTAGATATTTACATAAGCTGAACAAAAATACATCACCTTTTTCCTCAGTAATTATAGACAAGCATGACTGTCATTGAAACAGCCATTGTACAATTCAGAAAGTAAACGCTTTCTGTGTCCCAGAGAGGAACATGTTTGGGTATAAAATACTTGTATCAACCCCAGCTTGATCCACATAAAGTTTAAAAGGGCAGTTCTGCAGCTGCCCAAATAGAAAAATATGCTAAATTTGAAGATTCAAAAATTCTCCTCAAACTTCTCTCGCTAATTGATCTGCTATACAAAAAAATACAGAAATTGAAATTTTGGTCATTATAACTGACCTAAACAGGAGGGTACATAGTCTGATTTAATGTCAGACTAAACAGTTTTTTAGGTGCAAGAAATTTTTTAAAATCTTTTTACAGTTTATGTAAATATCTGCTTCAGACTGTAAATAAAATGTTTTGAAATGATTTTGGTGTTTATACCTTAAGCTCAAGATCTCTGCATATGTGAGGTCGTAACAAACTGAGCAAATATGAGCACCTGGAGAAGCGGAAACCTGCAGACAAGAGGTTGTTTTTTTTCTCTAAATTGAATGAAACCAGTGTATTGAGTAGCTAAAAACAGATGAAAACAAAATAGGTGTATCATATCTTCCACTTTTGGATGCTATTTCATGAATGCATTTTGCATTTAGCACAAAAAAGACACCCGCAACACAAATAAATGTCAAATCAGTATAGAAAAAAGAGCCAAATTACAACAAATAAAGAGTCTGATCCTCAGACTTTCCTGGGGAAAATTCCTGAGAACCACACAGCATGTAAAATGGTTGATCATATAGTTAATGATTGTCTTGTATTCATTTATTTCATATGGTTTGCTTATAGTGTTCTTACACATTCCTAATCTTACCCTCGATAACTTAACATGAAGTTAGAGACAACTACAGTACATCTCTTTCATGATTATAGCTATAATGTTATATTATGAGAGATAACGTTATCTTTCATTATAATAACTGTTGTTATAGGCTTATTACTGAGGTCCCTTAGCTCATAAAGTCATTATATAGCTCTGCAGCAAGTTTGGGTAATAACATCTTGCTTTGCCAGGAGTCATTATCTGCTGTGTGTTTTGAATAAATCACTTTTCTGTGACCCAGTGAACCAGTATTGTTCTCAGTGTAGATTCATCCTACCAGGAAAGATCTCCTCTGTGACAGCTGCCCCTCCCAGCACATGTCTGCGCTCCAGCACAGCTGTCTTCACCCCTCCCTTCTGAAGATAGGCAGCCTACACACACGCGCGCGCGCGCACACACACACACACACACACACACACACACACACACACGCACGCACACACCCACACACACACACACACACACACACACACACATTATCACATTTACTCTCTTGTCGTGTTGGGAAACAAATGCGTGAACTCACTGCCACCAGTCCATTGTGTCCTGCAAAGGAGACATATTTTGAACATGAATAGCTTTTAATTTTTATTGTGCATCTTGTAGCTGAGTTGTGCAAGTTCAAGTTTGCAAAACTAAAGTTAAACACTACCGAATTAAAGAAAAGCCAACTGACAACTTCTGGAGGATTAAGGCTTTTTTTGTTCACCACAAGTAAGAATCTTGGCACCACAAATTTTGTTGTCCAAAGCCTTTTTAATGTTTCTCACCTCCTCCGATGACCAGCGCGTCATAGCGGGGTTTTAAAGCAGTGTGATTCGATCTGGATCCTGTCAGTATCCACAGCAGATTCTTAGCCCGGGTTCCTCGATCCGTCCACACCGCTGCAGCCATGGCGGGAGTTTTCACTTATCTAACGTCGCCTCTTCCCGAACTGTGCTCAGCATCCGATCTCAGAATCAAAGCCTGTTAAGTTGGTAGGTCGCTCCGCAGACAAAGTTGGTGTGTCCAATGGAAGGCGTTTCTGAAGAGCTATACCCGATTGGACAAGCAATAAAACGAGGCATTTTTTAAGGATCCGATTGGATGAAATTAACTTCCGTCATTCTTTTTTTTTTTTTTTTTTTTTTAATTTTGCTAACTTTCTTCTCTGGTATTGGACTTATTTTTTTAGTTTCACGAGCTTGCTGTATTAACCCCGGGTCTCAGAAGACTTGAGGACTTAAATATAATAAGGGCAGGGAGATTGTGTTAACAGGTGTTAGATATTAGCGGTGTTTCCATAACTTTTCCTCCCGCTTCTCTTAACAGAGAACGTCCGGTTACATTTCAAAATAAGAGCATAAACATAAATCTCATTTAAACTAACGGTAGTGATTTTTCAGAGATATTTATAAGTAGTAAGAAGACTAAATGTTGATACCGTGCCATGACATAAAAAAATGAATCTGGTTTTGTTATCGCAATAATGTAAACCTGAGTAGGGGGTTGCACAATATGGTGCAGTAAGTAGCACTATTGCCTTGGCTGGAAAGTACTAAGTTCAAATCTCTGCTTAGGGAGTCCAAATGTCCTTCTAGGTTACTGATCTCTCTTAATTCTCCTTAGGTGTGCATGATTGTTTGTATATATGCGCGCGCGCGCGTGTGTGTGTGTGTGTAATTCAAATAATAAAGCTACTTAAACTTGAGACAAGAAATTGTACCCCTAACCTTTTTTTATTTATGCTATATAGTTACAGCACACATCTGGACAACTGGTCAGATGAGACGGAAGATAAGGCTTGTGGCCTTGAATAGACGATGCGTGGCCAGCACCACAAAGAAACAAGAAACTAGTTTTATCATTTTTAATTTGTAAGAAATGTTTAAAACTATGTATCATTTCAAGCCCATTTGACTATGAAAAAGTTTGCAAGGCAGTAACTTCAGTGAGGTAGTAGATCATGCTGTAAATATACAAATGACCGCCAGGGGGCACATTGAACCCATAAAAACTTATTCATAAAGATATAAGCTTTTTTTAGTCAGTCACAACTGATTCATATAACACAGTGTGAAAGTAGTTAATTGCTATAGATCTAGGGTTACTTTGTAGTGTCTTATTTGTTGTACTGAATTTCTCATAAAAAAAAAAAAACTTGAAAAGTTTAATATGAAGGAAACACCTGTTTCCCCAATTATGTGTGATATTCTACATTTTCAGTTTCTATTCTATGGTAAAATTATATGTAGCAAAGCACCAAAACAATAAAGTTTGTAAAGGCAATTATTTCACAGCTTGTCTGGACGTGTGCATAAATCATGTCAATGTATAAGAGCCAACCTAGAACACTTTAAGAAGAACTCTTAACACAAAATGGTTTCCGAGTGCTGCTGTTAAAGATGTCATCTTGGCCTAGTGGTTCTTGTGCGATACATTAAAGAGATAAGAGGTCATAGATCATGATGTCCATCGACGAGCTGCAGTTTGGCTGGACGCGCTGGAAATTGCTTGGTAAGATCTGAAACATGATATAAATACTTTAGTTGGTGTAAAAATAACCAAACACAGCAGAAGTTAAACAAGTTAGAGTATCATCTGGTCCATAGGATTTTCACTGTATTTTGCTTAGACAGTGTAAAATAATTCCTGAGGTTTGCGTAGATTGTGCACTCTCTTGGTAGGGGGCAATGAAATGGGATGCTCTGGTGATCTAGAGTTTCCTGAAAGAATTAAAACGCATCCCCCTTGGCGTATTAGACCAGCATTAGTTTCAGGGAAGAGAAATGATCCTGATATTGTGTCTGCTCGGTTTTCCTTAAAGGAGCGTCTGCGGCAGCGACCAATCAACCGTAACTGGATCAGACGATCCAGCCAGGAGATTTTGTTCTTGTAAGCAGAAATTAACACTTCATTCCCCTTTGTCGGCAGAAATTCAACACTGCAGCCCTTGAAGGCTCTCTCAGGCAATAAAGGGCCAAAATCTAATTAAGCTGGAACAGCTCCGCACCAAAACACAATTACCCCTCTTTGGTAAAGAAAAAAAAAAAAGAAAGAAAAAAAATTGCCTCCAGGCAAATGCATTCCCTGGTGGAAATGTTACGTGTCTCAGCATTTATACACGGAAATCATGAGGCATTGTTTCACAGGAGTCTAATGGTGCAGAATGAACACTTATGGATGAGGAACTCTCAGGTTCATTTGAATGAATAGTGACCAAAAGAAATCTGGCAATTTTTGAGAGATGCAACTGACACTGGGAAACTTTTTATGACATTCATCACCTAAAAATAAAATAAACATACATGAGTAACAAAAAACTTCCATTTAAGAATGACAAATATAAAGAGGTCTACGAGTTATGATAGTATGAGCACTGTATAAACAAAGCGAATAAGTCTTCAGTCATCCCCCTTTACTTTATATTTTGCTTATAGGTAACCAGACTTTCTTTATGCTTTCTTAAAACTTAATGCTTTTGTTACAAAAAAAATAGCATCCAAAGGTAAAGCTCTTGTTTTTTTTTACATTCCACCCCTCAATTGGGATCATGAGATGTGGATCACACTAAAAGAACAGGAACGGGATCCTGGGGTTTTTTGGCAATGGCCTAGAGACGGAGAAGATTGTCTGGCTTTCCCAGACGGATGTAAACAAAGGATGGATGGGTGTGAAGACTGGACAGCAGATCACCATACAAGTAAATGTATAAATCTGACCAAAGTTATAAACTTACGAGGCATCACAAATGTCGAGGCTGATATTAGCTTATTTCTATTGTAAAACATTTTGATTAATTGCATTTTGCTGCACACTAGTGCAGGTTTCAGCACTGCTGCTTCATTCTAAAAAGATAAGAAGGTCCTTGGTTTCGATCTCAATTCTGGCCCTTCTATGTGAGAGCTCTACACAACCTTAACACAGCAAAGATTGGATGGAACTACTTACTACTGTTCTTATTGTCCATCCCTTGGTTCAATTCCTCCTATCGTCTAAAACCATGCACAGCAACTGGATTGGGCACTCTGAATTGCTTACCAGTGGAGTATGTGCAGAATTGATTGCACTTTGGGTGTCTGTGTTCCCCTGTGATGAATTTGAACCCATTGAGGGTAAATCCTATTGAGTGCTGATAATAGGGATCAGGCTCCCAGCAGCACCACAGGGATCACACTAGCAAAGAATAAAATTGATTCATGATCTCAATAGTTTATATTTTTATTTTAGTTTCTTAATTCAATCAATAATTACAAGCCTAAAGAGAGCAAAGTAAATTTTGAGATAACTCTGGTGTGTAAAACGTCTTAAATGAGTCTTTGATTCATCCGTCATCCATTCCGATTTGTCCATGCTGACCTGGGCATGTCTCCGTTCATCATAGAGAAAGAAAATCATGGTTTTTAACAAAATCACATATTGCAAATTTTATTGACACCCCTGTCATTTCCTTAAATATGAATGCTATTTGATTTCATTTTAAATGTTTTAAGTTAAACTGAGTTTTTTAAATTAATTTATTAATATGAATCCATGTCCCTCTTTGTAGTGAATATAATGGAACATTCAGGGTATTTGTTCATTTTCTTTTCTTTTTATTTTTATCTCTTTTAGTACCACATGCGGTAAGAAGAGCAGTAGAAGAGGTAAAAAACTAAAATCTCCAAAGCTCACTTTTGTAGAACTGCACAAAGGTGTTGCTTCTTGAGGTCATCAAGTTATTATAACAACCAGTTGAATGTGTTATGCCAACCAGCTGTGTGGGAGGAATGCCAATAAAAGGTTATTTTGTACTACCATTACAAATGTAAACATGTGAAGTTTACATGTACTTTATCTGGACTCACGTGCTTTGGTCAGATGAAACTCAGTTTTAGGTTTTTAGCAACAACAACAACAAAAAAAAATTATTGGTAGGTTGTCAAACAAAGGCTGATTATGCAGAAAAGCATTCTTAGCATGGTAGTTGCCTGTATCTCTGAAAACCCCGGGGACATTGCTAATGGGCATGGATTCATGAACTCTTTAAAATACCAGTAGACCTGGAAGGAAAACCTGGTGACTTCTACAAGCCAAATTTACACAGAAAGTGTACACAGCACACAAATCTAACTTTTTTCCATGGCCATTTCAGTCCTCAGATATTCACTGAAAACTTGTGGATCGAGGTGAAGAGAGAGACTTAAGAGAACTGCAGATGATGTAGACTTTAATGATTGTACAAAGAGGTCAAAGATCAGTTTCTTTATTATGTCCAAACTTGTCAAATATTATAGAACAATAACTGTTGTCCTAATGGCATCAAAGTTCCATAGTCCCGTTGAGCAATTATTTCCTTAACATTTTCCCCTGTTGAATGAATGTACTGAAATTGAAGGGTGGACCCTTAGATTTATTTCTGGTGAAACTGGTTTGAGAACAATAAGCCGATTGTGGCAAATAAAACAGTTTCCTGTGTAAATTTTAGAATTAGATTTAATTGAATTTTTTAAGTTAAACATATCTTAGTGGAAACAGTGACCACCTAAAATGTGACCAAATTGAGCTAAGCGTCTCTTTATCTTGTCTTAGGAGTTTGTTCGTTCTAAATATCCACTTGAAACGGGCAGAAATGTGTAAAAGCTACTTTAAAGTTTGCAACAAACGCAATCATGAGTGGCATGTCAATCAGCCAATAGCGTGATTGGGCTCTGTCACCAATGAGCAATGAGTTCCTCGTCCCGCTGTCTGCACTGGATGTAGGTGTGCAGACTCCTCTACCAGTACGACTCCCCCCCTGCTGGGCTCTGTTTGGAAACGACAGAGGCGGGGACGGAGAGTCGCAACACAGGAACGAGGAGCCCCTAGGGAATGTGAAAGTCAAGGCCTTAAATCCCCACGATAAGACTTTACGTACTGCCGCGTTTCTCATGGAAACAGATGGATTTGTGAGGAAGCGTCGGATGACAGCGGAGACCGCAGGCGGTGATGCCGGGGTTGCAGGAGCCTCAGCTGGGGCAGAAGTTCGATGGCTCGGGGGCAGATTCTGGGGAGTTTCAGAAAGTATTGTTTGCAGCCTGACGCCGCGTATCGGGGGGGAATCGCAGCTGCAAAGTGTGGACGTTGTCTGCGCGGCTCAGGATGCACAAGTAGAGGACTCGGAACCTGACTATGAAGGTCTGCCACAGGGAGCATCTACTAGCACCCACATGTTGGCAGGCGCCGTAGCTGGGATAATGGAGCACTGCCTCATGTTCCCCATCGACTGTGTGAAGGTAGCACGGCTCAATGGCTAACAGACTGAACCACAACTTTTTATGAATGTGGAATGCTTTCACATCCCGGTTGCTGTTTGTTTTCTTTGGGTGTTCTCTGTTTAGCCTCCATGTTTGTTAGCTTAGCTCATTAGCTCTTTTGCTAACACGCTGCAGAGCCGTGACGAAGGTCAGCTGGCTTGGTTGTATTTCCCAGCATTGACTAACTTGTTAGAATGGTATTATATTGGTAATTAACCGACGTTTGCTTCTGTGGTTTTACACAAACACTGACTTCGGCAAATTGCGTCTGTTTGATTACATCTCTTTAACTTAAAGCTTATCTGCTGTCAGAACTTCAGAGGAGAATGTTACAGAACTGCTTATACGTCACGAGCAAGCTACGGCATTCTGGACGGCCAAAGCAGACCACTATGCAAAACACATTACTGAAGAAGTCACGTGCAGTACAAAGGGTATATCGTATTGTAGCAACAAACTTACCAAAACACAAGGTTACAGTGCTCAACAGAACAGAAAATGAATAAAAAACATTCTAAAGATGAGGTGGTGATGTATGGTTCTTCTAAACCACGAAGGATCGTAGATCATAGATGATGACTGCAGCTTTATTGTCATTGCATGTTATTTATCAGTTTGACACATTCAAAAGCAGTGGGGCCTATGTACGTTTTTCTGTTCAGCTTGTATATTCTGATTACCTTCACTTTTGGTTTAAGCCAGTTGGTCCTCAAAAATCCCACTTGAACAACTAAATCAGAAATTATTGAGGGAGAATTCATTTTTTTCCTCTGTCATGTGTACTGTTCCTCAAGGTTTCCCTCAGTACTACTGGGGCTGTTTCTGTCCAGGCTAAATACGCGTAGCTGTATGAATTGTGTGCACAGACAGCACAACAGATGTGGCAAAGAGCAGAAAAAACTGAATTATAGGTAATTTCTCCACTTGCTTAAAATACTCGCAGGTGTAAAAGAAGTGCGCGCAAATTATATACTCATTTCTGAAAATTTTACACGGTTGAGCCGAAATGAAGTTTGAGTAAATTCTGGCTCCTCTATGGTTTGCTCCTGCAGATGTGAAGTCCATGAAGCTAGCCTGTGTTAGGATGAGAAATGGTCCATGTTCATGGGGGGGAGAGGATTAAAGGAAGTAAGCTTATGTCCTCTTGTGACCCTAGAGCTTGTAACAGCACACTTCCTCCTATTCAGTCATTTATGTAGACAAACATGACCCCACCCAGTGTCACAAACCTCATTTCCCACATTTGTCCTCTTAATCACACTGAAGGCTATTAATCAAGCACTTGTATTGCTGTGTTTTTTTTTTTGCCATTTCTTTTAAAAAACATGGAGCAACCTGAATCACATGTCCATTTCCCTTTGCTTTAATATTACGTTGAGGTCGACAACAGTTCCATACGCAATCCTAATTATATTGTTAGAGAGAAATAAAATTTTTAAAATGGCAACATTCTTTTTCTTGCAGACAAGAATGCAGAGTCTCCAGCCTGACCCCGCAGCACGCTACAAGAATGTGATGGACGCTCTTCGCCGGATTGTTGCCACTGAGGGAGTCTGGCGACCACTAAGAGGCCTGAATGCAACGGCCATTGGCGCTGGGCCAGCTCATGCTCTGTATTTTGCCAGCTATGAGAAACTCAAAAAGACTCTAAGTGATACCATTCATCCAGGCGCTAACAGTCATTTGGCTAATGGTACCACAAAATTAACCCTATTTGTACATTCCTTTTGTTTTGAGTCTGACACTCCAACAAGATGCTCCAACTCAAACCCTAAAGCTAAACATGCATCTTTTAAGCTCTGGGTAGCTTTAGGCTACTAGTGAGTTAAAACGTTTGCGTTTTTATAGAAATACTGGTTTTCTGTGTAGAGATATCAGCTCCTTTCAGCTTTTGTCATAGTTTGACCTGCTATGTTTGAAATCATCTGAAAGAGATTCCAAAGATAAATTTTGGAAATCGTCCTCCAGATTTCCAATTTGCTGTTATTCTCTGTCACTCTTGTTTTTTTTGTTTTTTTTTCTTAATTTTCTAGTTTATTGGGTAGCTGGGTACTGTGCCTCTTTCCCTGCTCTTTCAAGTGTTTGAGTTACTGTCCACCAGGGGTCTCTCTTTGCTCAGGTTTGCTTCTGCTGAAGGAGGTTTCCAATGTTTATAGTCACAAAGTGCATACCAATTCTGCTGGGTTAACATAATTTCTTGAGCGTAGCATAAAACGTTGAACTGTAGGAGTAGATGCTCAGACATGACCAGACAAGTTCTGTTGCAAGTGAAAAATTTCCTTATGGCTGTATTTGTTTTTTTTTTTCCCATTTCCATGTGTGATGACTGCAGAAGTGTGTCTGTGTGTGTGTGTGTTTCAGGAGCAGCTGGTTGTGTTGCCACATTGCTTCACGATGCAGTCATGAACCCAGCAGAAGGTAAGGGCAAACTTTGTACTGTGTTTGTTTTTTTGTTTTTTTTTCCCTTCTCAAAACAGCAGTTTTGAGTTTCAGAAGACACTTGCAGGTGCCAGGCCTCTGTGAATTTTTCTCCATGTCCGCCTCAAACCGGTTGTCTCACCCACTTTCTATTACAGCTGTCCCTGATCCACCTGCCCAAACATGTCAGAGGAAGGGCACTTGTCTCAGTCCCCTGTGCAGCTGTTGGGTGGGCTGCAGCTGTCTGAGCAAACTCAGCAAGAATAACATACATTTTGTTTTGTTTTTTTTCCTCGCAAAATTAACAGCTTGAATGTTTAATATATTGTCCCTTTGCAAGCCCCGATTTCAGAGCATTTTTAATCTGAGCTCTGACTCACTCACTCTACCTCGTTGAGAATGCTTTGATCTAAACTATTTTCTTGTAGTTGTGGCTGTGTGGAAGGTGCCAATAAGCCAAATTTGGTCCTATCTTACTAGAGAATCTTCCTTCATGTATTTACTGTGTCCTTTAGATCATTTGTGACTAACAAGAAGAAACCTTTCTTTCTTTTTTTTTTTTTTTTTTACAAGCCATTCCACAAATCAGGTCAGATTTGTGGCGTGTATGACTAATAGTTGTTCTTTAGTCAGATATTCCCACCTGAGGTGTGGATCTGTGCAGCTCCTCCAGTGTTGCCATGGGCGTTTTAGCTACTCCTCTGATCAATTCTATGCCAGGCTAACTTCAAATTTTTAATTTTGAATATTTTTTGTCTAAAATATTTTAAAAGTAACATACCATCCTTTCCTCTTCACTCTTTTGTATTGCTGATTATGTTATACTGTTACTAATGGTGCTTTATTTTGGTCTGTCACATGAAATCTCAATCAATGATACACTCGATGCTCATGTTTTTATTGAAAAACAGCTTTCCTTCACATCTCATATCGACTATTTGTTTCTTGTCTGGTTCTCCTCGGTGTTGCCAACGCTGGACTTGCTCGGCTCCCTTCTCCCATCTCCACCCCACCTGCTCCCAGTTGTGAAGCAGCGCATGCAGATGTTTAAGTCGCCCTACCGGGGCGTGTTGGACTGTGTCGGCGCCATGTGGCAAAGAGAGGGTCCTGCTGCCTTTTACCGCAGCTACACCACCCAGCTCACCATGAACGTGCCCTTCCAGGTGCTCCACTTCATGACCTATGAGTACCTCCAGGAGCTGCTCAACCCTCACAGACTATACAACCCCTCGTCCCACGTGGTGTCCGGGGCTCTGGCCGGGGCGATCGCAGCGGCAGCCACCACGCCTCTGGACGTCTGCAAAACCCTGCTCAACACCCAGGAGTCTCACACCCTCGGCTCCGCCGGCCAAAGCCAGGGAGCCAACAGACACGTCTCAGGTCTGGTCCACGCCTTCAGGACGGTTTACAGGCTGGGCGGCCTGCAGGGCTTCTTCAAGGGAGTGCAAGCGAGGGTCATCTACCAGATGCCCTCCACAGCCATCAGCTGGTCTGTTTATGAGTTCTTCAAATATGGACTTACTAAGCACCAGCACAACAATATGAGAATCCAACATATCAAGGCTGAGGTGTAGATTTCCTATGGGTTTAATCGCCTCTCTTATACATCAGGCCTCGCTGTGGCCTCATACGCACATACAACCAGATGAAATACGCCTCAGTCATCCAGATCTCCTCAGACAGAGCAGATAAGAAAGACACCTTCTGAACCATTTTTAGTAATTTTGCATCTGTTCACCATTTCAGCCATAGGATACAACTTTTACACAGTATTTTCAAGTGTCGTTAATTTTAAGTAATCTCTTAATTGAAGCAGAAGACACGAAGAAGAGTTTGGCAGTCAGCAGTGGGCAGTCATAACCATCTGTCAAGGGTTTACTTTATGAAACTTTGTTTTTGCATCAGAGTTTTAATATAACCAGATAAAGCTTTTCAGATAACATAAGTCTACATTACATGTTTGGAGTTTAATGTAAAAATAGAAGAACTGGTTAAAATTGTTATGTTACATAAACATAGATTTATATGTCCCTTAGCTGTTTACAGATGCTTTTCAGGGGGCTTTTTCAACACAATCTGTCAAATTGTTAATTTGCAAAGAAGATTGATTATAAAAAAAATATTGAATAATACCCGAAGAAGCTACAGTTTTAATGATATGGGTCAAAATATTTAACTTCTTGATCATAAAATAAATCTCAATTTATTATTTATGTCAGTAAATAAAATAGACCCAGTGCAGAACTTTGCAGACAAATACCCTAAAAAATACCTTATTTATTTATAATTATTTTGTTCAGAGGTTTCTTCAATCACATGTATTTTGGACTTTTTCCCTGCTGTTGAAATGTGTAATAACTGGTCTGTTTTCAGCTTTTTTGAACCACTGAGGTTTAATGTTTGTGCGCATCATCAGCAGGAGTTTTGTTCTTACTGCAACCAAAAGAGGAGCTGAATTCATAACATTTCACACACCCAACCTGAAGCTGTCATTCTTACTTGCTGATGTCTGTTTCCAACACTGAATTGCACTTGTTCAATAAAACTTCAGCGGAGGGGCTCTGCTCACTGTTCGTAAAAGAGAAAAGTTCTCCTTTTATGTGTTTAAACACGAGACTTCTACACTCCTGTAGAAGGTGACTTTTAGTGGCTAGATTTACCGTGCAGTTGAAGGTTGGGGCTGGACTAAAGCACTGTTTAGTCACAGGTGAGTTTACCAAATTCCACCATTTTACCATCAACATGCATAATTAGATATTTTCTATTTTAACCCTAGTATTATAACGCCATCGTCTTGTGGAACCTTTAAACGATCCCCATACACTCACCCTTGGAGAGGACACAGGCGAGTAGTCACATTTTAAGCTGCAGTAGGTAACTTTAATAAAAGAAAATGTGTTTATGTTGAATCTAAGACTACATCTTGACAGTGAGATAATCTGCGAAAACGAAGTCCTTTGGCTCTGGTTCTAGTTGTTTTTGCAGTGTTTTTCTGCAGGTGGCAGTAGGAACACAGGGAGGACGTATAGAAGCTATATTTGTTTTCTGCAGATTCTGTTTCGTATTGTTACGTCAGGACATAGTGACAGTTTGATTTTTTTTTTAATATGTCCAAAAAACGTTTTGCAACATTAACAAGCAGCTTCTTTACACTCAGTGCTCTATTTGTCTTTTTTAGATAAACATTTGTCACATTAACACATTAACTTGGATCTATTCCTGGAAAGGACGTGTTTAAAACTTGTAGAATTTAGTGTCTCCAATCCTCTTGAAATCACATTTGCTCTTCCAGCAGCTCTTGAATTTGAGTGTGCAGCTATTTTTTCATCCATTTCGAGGCAGGTATAGTTGTTTAGTCTTGAGCACAGGTGCAGATTTCAACTTTGACCCCTTAGACTTTCAGAAACGACTTGTGACCTAATGGGTGCACAGCCTGCATCCAAACAAGTGCAAAAGTAACACTTGGGAATTCGTCAAATGACGCATGACAAAGTACATTTTGATAGAAGATGAGTTGGAAAGCGTATTTAAGAGATGACATGGCATCTTACAGTCAATACAAGCATTACAGCTCATTCTTTTCAATAATTTTGAGTAAGAGGGCTGTTTTTTCATTTATTTATTAATTGATTTGAAAAAATATTTTTACATATAGATACCTGGTAGGCTAGAGTCTTAGATATTTTCTAAATTGACATTTGAAATAGGAAACCAATCTGTCAAAATGAGATGTTATTTATAAATTGCATTAAAGCAATTACAAATCTGTTCCATAACCAGGTTGTTCAATCTGTCTACATCTTTTAAGGCTTAGTAGCAAAAATCCTATTTATAGTCCTTAAATGTATTTCATGTTACAGGCACCAACTACTAAAAGGTTTCCATGGATTCTTTAGTATTCAGTTCTAAGTCTGATATTCTTTATGAGATCCACTGCAATCATTAACCCTCAGAAGTCACCTAGTTAATAAATAGTCTCCACCAATAATTAGTCCACTTTTGATAAGTAAATTTCGGACATACTCTCTTGCTCTCCTATATTTTCATTCAGCATATGAAAGTGAAAGTGATAATTGTAGCTGAACTACAACAAGAGATGTTTAGTCTAATTTAACTTCAGACATAGAAAAAAAAAGAAACATCCAGCAGGACAAAAACCCTTAACTTATATCTACGGCTACAAAAGGGTGGTATGGATCAAAGCACAATCATGTGTAAAATTAGCTCATCCGAAGTCCAGACCCCAGTTCATTTGAGATGAGCCCTGAAAATGATTGCGGACAGAAGCTCTCCATCCAATTTGACTGAGCCTGAGCTCATGAGACTTGAATATAACTGCACAACTCGCTTCTTGGAATTTTATTTTTCAAATAGTCAGAAAACAAATCGTTTTTCTTCCATTTCATAACTATGCACTGCTTGTGTTCACAAAACAGGGAGGGTTGTGGTTGTAACATAACTACATGTGGAAAAGCACAATGATGAAAAAGGAAATAGGAAAGTCTTAATGATGACAAACAGCTACAACATGCTGTAGCTTAATGCTTTGGTATCAAATGAAGAAAAATAATTACAATAACATCTTATAAATGTTTCTCTTTTCCAGAGATATTAATGAATTAACTTTCATTGAACTGTGATATTGAATATTCAACTTTTGTCTAACATAATAATGCGAGTAAATGCAAATTTACGATTCTTTTCTGACATGCTCACATAATTGCTCCGTTGAAAACAAATCTGAATGAAACCTAAATCCGTTAGCAAGCGCTCACTATGTAAACTTGTGAGCTTCAGAGTAGCAGACTTAATGCTCTTACAGATTATAGTGAGGAGTGACAACTCCTCCTTACCAGTCTTTCCATACACACCGACTCACAGCCATGTTTGTCTGGGAAAAACACCTGTTTAAACAGTGAAAGCCTGGTCTGAGTCTCTGTCTGCATGCATGTACAGTATCTACTTGTATTTATGGTTCCTAATAGACTTAAGAGGAGGGTATTTGTAATTCTCTTCTCCATGAATACACCTATTGACTGACGGCCAATAAAGAGGAGAAATGTGGCTCTAAAAAACATTCAAAGTAAGTTTTTGTCTACTAAAACCGTTTCTAGTTGCTCTGTGTTATAATCTGTCAGGGTCAAACTGATCACATTTCAGCAGTGTAAGAGAAACACTAGGTGCGCCTCAGGAGTCCAAAGAGTAAGAAAAAAAATAAGAAGTAAAACAAACAAATAAATGTGCACACATGTAACCCTGATCAAACAGAATCCTCCGTTATATTTAATGTACGCTAAAGTTTAAGTGAGACGACTTAAATTAATAACAGACAGAGTTTTCATCCATTTATAAAGTTCACTTAAAGTCAACTTAATTCAACTTGCATCTGGCTAATTTACACACACCATGATTGGTGTGAATAAACTGAGAGTGAAGAATTTCTTCCTGCGTCTGACTTCTATTGTGTTAAAAAAAAAAAAGAATTTCATCAGAAGAATTACACAGGATGCAAAGTCATAGTGTGCTGAACTGAATTCACTATTTTCTTCAGTTCAGCAGTGCCTTAACCAGTTTTCTTCTTCTTCAAAATAAAGGAAACACAGGCACACTCTCCCTTGTGTATTAGCGTAAGCCATTGTTTTGGAAACTCAAGCCTGCGGTTAAAAACTCTTAGAGAAGCACCTGGGTGTTCACACACACAAACGCACTAAGACCTAACACATGGGATCAAAATATCTCTCAGTCGCTCACTTTCTCTCCTCCTCTGCAAATTAATTGGAGTGTCAAGGTTTATCTTCTCAGATCTTGCTTAGTATATTTTAAGCCAGATCCTGACTAGTCCTCTCAGAATGAGTTACAGCGTGACACAGGATTGTGCCAGAAAATGTTCACTATATTTCATAAAGCCGTTGGTTAAAGAATGAGGTGTGAATTCCAACTTCTGATCTTACTCAACAGGAAACTCTCACACATACCGACTGTGATCTCCCACTCTTTCGGGGTGCTACTGGATGAAGGAGCTGTTGCTGTAACTCCTTTTGCAGCTGTGGAGTAAAGACGACTTGAAGAGGAGAAAAAAACAAAAAAAACCCTGATGCTTTTATGACCATTTCATTGGACATGAATGCTTTCACTTTTGCTTAAAATCAAATTATGTGGAGTGTTACAAATTGCTTTTCGACAAGAATCTTTATATTCAGTACTGTGAACTGAATATTTAACATTTGATGCTCATTTTATTAAATTTATACTAAGAAACAACTCTTCCAAATTGCTCTTTTCTAGGTCAAAGTGTGACAAATTTGTACTATGAAAATAATACTTTTTACCGCACTGGTTTGGTTTAATTAACCATTTCTTTGCTTTGATGTCATACTCATTTTGAAAAACTTCACATTTCATTAACAGAAAAGCTCTCTTTGCTCGCCTGAGTACTTTCGCATTACCGTCCATAATTTCCTTTCTTGCATTGCTCAAGGAAATTTCTCTGACAAAATTAGCACAGCTGCTTTAAAAAGAAAAGGCCCTCCTTACTCAGTCTGTCAGTTCAGATGATTGGCCATGTCTCTATAGGGTCCTCTGGCAAACCTCAGAAGCCTTCACAGATCAGCTGCATTTATAGTCATATAAAGTTGCACCCAGGTGCACTGTATTTATTAAAACAGTGACTTTACATTTTGCATTTTTCCTTATGAAAAAAATCAAGTTTTCTTTTCTTCCCACATAGCAGTTATATGCTGTGTTGTGTTTGTCTGTAACCTTGAGTTGCCAACTGCTTACATAATCTTCTAATAGTTTGTGGCTTTAAGATTAGAGGATGTGAAAAAGTTAAAGTGGTATTAATAATTTTGCCTGATACAGTGTACAAAGACAGAAAGCAAAAAACTTTAACTCCTTTACATTTTTCTTTCAAAGCAACTCACCTTAGCTGTCATGTCAGCTCAAGGTGTGGTACATCCTAGTCAGGTATGTTGGTCACAAGCAGGGCCGACACAGAAACACCCAGACCATTATCATCCGTCTTTGCTCACAATCTAACAGTCAGTGTAAGTTCCTAACTACAGGAGAAAAGTCAACCAAGGTTCAAATAGGTAACCCTCTTTGGTGACATGTTGGATCTCTTTGTAACTGCAAGGCAGACTAGCCTTTGTGATTTAATCTTTTTCTACATTATTAATCTTGAAGTTAAGTTCAAGTTTTTAAAAAAAAAATAAAATTTTGACAATACTTGTTCATTAGAATTGACATCTAAATACATGAGATTATAGCCAGGTGGTTAATTTCCATTTCTAGTCACCGAGATCTTTACATTGTAAAGTTAAAAGAAGCAAGCAGCATTAAGGGACATAGCCAAGAGGTCTTTGTGCAGCACAATGTTATTATCTGTCATGACAGGACAAGAAGATTTGTTCAAATTTTATCTAGTAAGATGAGTAGAAATAGTTTAAGAAACTATGTCATTGCCCTGTGCACACCTTAGACACTTATTATGTCCTTATAAAAAAGTTTTGGATATACCATTTTCCTTTTTGAGAAGCTTGGACGCGTTTTTTCTTTTTTTTCCCTACAGTGAATGTTGTGGCTTGAATCTCTCCCGCACTTGTACCATGAAGAATTAAGTTGTGGGGGAGATGCAGCTTCTGTCATCACTTGAGAAAACATGCTGAAGGAGGATTCTTCCCACAAACTCCAAAGATACAAAATGATCGCTGAGACACGATGAATTGTAACCCTATAGACATACTCGCTCATACAGCCATTGGTTTGTGGGAATAAAAAACAGTGAGTAAAGAGATAACAGCATTTTCAGGCAAGGTTAAGACACAAAACAACGTAAAGATGTTTAGCTGGCTTTCAATTTCTTGTTACTTGACAACAGGATTCTTCACAGATCCTTCACAATAAAAGAAGATCACGCAAGGCTTGCTTTGAATGGAAAACCCTTTATGCATTTCATTGTTTATAGGAAAACACCATTACCAATGACGCAGAATAGACAAAGGACTTACACAAAAGGTATTGATTCATTCATGAGGGTTTCCAAAGTGATGATGATGATGATAATGATGATAATGGAGAAAATAGTCAAAAAGAAAAACTCAGAAAGTGGCTGGATGAACATTAGAGTTGAAATGTCTTTGTCGCCTGAGGAGCTTTCTACAGTTGGAAATTTACCCCATCATGATCAAAGCTAAAGATCCAAACATGTACACAAAAAAGTCAAACACCCTGAGGCTCCTGGGAGTGAGGCTCTAGCAGAACTGCAGCATTGTTGCAGTTGGCTGCAGGTGTCGAGAACTTTCTCTGCTCAGTCCCGACTGTTGTGACAATTTCCTTTCAAAGCTAGGAAAGGTCCGAAAATCGTCTTGCAAACTTCCCTTATCGCACAGACTGAAAAACAGAAAATAGGTCTCCAGCTTTCAAATAAATAGGTAATTTGTCACATGCAATCCAATCGTGTTTGTCAAACTTAATTTATTTACTTCTGTTTTTAACAAATGAACTCAGATTTTCAAGTTGGATCGCCTGTTTTCTTTGCTTCAATGCACTAAATGTTTTGAATGCCCACGGCCAGAAACCGAAAGACCTTAAGATGTCTGTCAACTGGGGAAAAAGCAGTGTGATAAAGATTCCTTGCATTTGCAAGTGTGTGTGTTCCCCTTTGTGTGTGTCAAGGCAACACAGGTGCAGTCAGGGACACTGAGGAAGAAACGGGCCTGCTGTCCTTTGAACTTGATCTTGAAAAGAAAGCGGTCTTCGCTTCCTGTCAAATACCCTCAGCAACTCATGCCTTCCAGCTCAAGACAGCGCTAACTGGTTTAAACAAAAAAAGAGCCTTAAACCACTTATTAAGTCAACAAAAGCACCCAGCTTGATTGTACACACTGATCTGAAATAACCTGATGGTGACAGATCCATTTATCAACGGAGCTGTTATTTCTATTGATGTTCATATACGTTTCAACTCCTGGTTACAACAACAAAAAAAGATGTGGCAGAGATTGGACTTTGCAAAAAGATATTTCTTTCAGAAAGCTTCAGAAAAAAAATACACACTTTGCATTGTTGTCAAGTGAAACAATGTATCTGGATTTGAATATGCACCAGTCTCCAGACTAGAAAAGACACTTTGCTGGTTCAAGGTTAGGACGCTTTGGAACTCTGATAGTGACCCTGAAGTTATGAGTTGTTTAAACTGTTCATGGGTTAATTATGAGATACAGAAGTATGAGGAAAATGTGTTAAGGTAAGAGTTTTTTTAAGATGTTATCCAACCAACCAGTAGGAGACTGAATAATAATAATAATAATAATAATAATAATAATAATAATAATAATAATAATAATAATAATAATAATAATAATAATAATAATAATAATAATAATAATAATAATAATAATAATAATAATATCATCAAAATTACTGCTGTTTCACATTGCAACGATGGGTATCGTGCAGTGGATGTGTAGGAGTCAGAGGGAAGTTTGAGAGGCCGTAAGTGGGGACTGAGTAGATCCATTATCAGCAAGCTGATAAAAGATGTCTGCGTGTGTGTGTGTCAGAATGGCTCAGTGCTTTCCCTGCCTCTGCTTATCACCACTAATTAAAACATGTGGATTCCCCTGGCCTGCTTTGGAGGAGTGTGTGTGTCTGTCTCAGCATGTGTGTGGGAGATGTGATGTGAGAGTGGTGAGGAGTCAAGGAAGGAAGTGTTGCAACTTGAAAAACTGCCTGTCTCCTTCAATAGACAGAGGATCATGGGGAAAATTCAACCTCTTTAACAGATTAATATGCTGTTTTTACTCCTAGTTGTGCACACACACACAGACACCATTTTGATATATCTGACTAGCTGTAAGTTCAAACGGATGTTTATGGAATGGGTTATTTCGTGAATGCACAAGCTAATAAGCTGAGATCTGGGATTGGTACAGAGAAAGTAGGACGTGGAAACTTACGGCACAATGACATGACTGGATGTGGTTGCTGCTCAAGGTGCCAAGACAGAGCATTGCAAGTCAAATGTTTGTTAATGTTATAGTGCAAAGTAGAGGCATAAAGTAGATGATAAGTATCTTAATGAAAATGATGAACAAAAAAACTTACAAAATATACAGGGAGACAGGACAGAACACAAACCATAACTCCAAGGGAAATAGGAGTAACGACATTAAACAGGAGGAACCAGCAAGGAGTAACTGAGAAAGAGTTGTATATATACTGGGGAGGTTGATTACTGAACGAGGAACAGATGGATGATTAGAGTTGTAGGTGTGAAGGAAGAGAGAGCGAGACAGTGGTGATGGAGGGCACAGAGGAGACTAGGAAATAAATCTAAAACAATAAATAATAACTAGACCTAAGAAACATAATTAAACTAGAGTAACAAAGAATAACTACACAAGAAATGAATATAATAAACTGTAGAATCACTAAAAAAGAACTAAATCAAACTAAAACAGAAACACAGCTGATCTAATCCAGGAAAAAGCACAAAGGAGCACAGAAAGTAACAAAACCCAAAACCAACCCAAAGAACCCAACATCCCGACAGTGACATGAACCTGGACAGGCTGTTCAGGGCAAAAACTAAACGCTCCAATGGGGCAAAATGTACAACAATTCTACAAAAAAGAATGGGTCAAAATCTCTTACCAGCAATTTAAAGACTCAGTAGTATTAAGAGATAAGTTTTTCTTTTCTTATTTTACATATTATACTGAACAATAATTGTTTTGGTTATAGACTTTTTCATGTGATATCCCCGCATGCAACTGTTGGAAGTCACAGTTTTGTAGATTTCTAACAGAGAACAGAAACATTTATGTGGTATTAGAATTGCAGTGTTTTGCAAAAACATAAAAATATTCACGCATCTTGAAACATTTCCACATGTTGTTCAATTACAACCAAATCATTTTTTTTCTACAATATGCTAACATGAAATAGAGCACAGCTGTGAAATAGAGAGAAATGGATGCAGGATTTTCAAAATCTGTGGCAGAAAAGTAGCTGTACTTTACCTGAGACAAATCATCCCCAACGTGAAACATGGTGGTGGAAAAATATTTGGAAGCATAGTTGAAAACGGATTTTCATTGACAGTGTTGGTCCAATCGGACTGGCATTGAGCTATTTGTCAATAAAGAATGTCTCTAAATATGCAAAGCTGGAGACGTACTTCAAAAACTGCAACTGCGGCAAAAATTTGAATTATTAACACAAATACACGCTATTTTTCTAATTTTTATTTGTAATTATTTCCATTAAAAAATTTCATTCCATTTCACAATTATATACTATTATATGGTTGTTGATCACATAAAAACAATAAACACTAACATTTATGTTTACAATGTAATAAAATGTAAAACAAAAAGTGGGTGTGAACATTTTTGGAAAATGAAGAAACAAAAAAGATAGTTGATGTACACTTTCATCAAAAAAATAAAGTTCAGTAGAGGAACATTTGACAGCAACCAGGACCCCATTTCCTCCTAGTTTTGTTCTCTACTTCCTCCATGAACCCATCCCATGCATTTTGCATTTTGAGGCCTCGGGTTCATCCACATTACTTGTGCTGTTTTTTTTATTTGTTGAGGGCTGGCTCATCTCTTTGGCTTTCCGATTCTGACAGTGTCCATGCGTTCTCCCCCTGCTCTTACAAACAGAGACAAGACCACTGCAGTTATTTACCCACTTAGTTCAGAAGCATCTTAACTACAGCTCTGCTTGAAAATGTAAACGGCAGAATTCTTAAACAGATGTCATAGTCACCAGCTAGATCTCAGCATCATATTTTATTTTCCTGGTACGAAGGTATTCTAATTAATAATAAATTTTTTCATGGCAGCTCTGTTACAAGACAGCTTTATCACTGACATGTCAAACAGAACAATATGCCCTGATTACTTGAAATCCTACCAAATTGTGCAGAAAGGAGGGATGTTTGATTCCTTTGGAAACCAGGAGAGCTTGTAAGTGCTGATGTGGCTGCTATGTGATGGATGTGTCTCCCTCAGGGGGAGTCGATGTCTTTTAGCTTAACTGTAAATGTTTACATTCCTGCATTCACTGATGCTATCTGCTAATAGTTTCTAGGACTAGCCTGGAGAGTTGTCTGGGTGGGATTATTTGTAATGTGTGCGTGTGTGTGCATGTATGCGAGGATGCAGCTCCGTCTTTAAATAGAGGCATCAACCGTGACCCCTCTCTGTCCTGAGACTTGACCTGCGTCCGCAGTGGGTCGGCACGGAAACAGCAGAAACACACACTGCTGCACCACATACACCCATAAAATATCCAGGTTAAAGTTCTGATTAATAATCAGTCATAGTTTTGGTCTTTTTGTGACAGACTTGACACTCCCACTGTGTCGCGTGAGCTCTAAATCTATTCATTTAGGTCGGTGGCCTCGGCCGGGCCATTGCGTGGGGAAGCTGCACTTAAACCAACCAGTGTCTCGAAGACATTATTCCTGCAACAATAAGAACATCAGAAATGAGTCACTGCTGCTGCCCAGGTGACATGCGAGGATACTCAGTCAATAGATGTGTATCTTGAAAGAACAGCCAAGCGTGGATTAGGTGGAGACCTCCATTCCTGCTTTGCAGAGCAGAGAGGCTGCCCCACCCCACAGACCTTTATCTCAACTGAGAAATCTTCAGAAACACAAAGACAGCAGGATATTACTTGTCTCTGCTGGCTTCCATATTCATTGTTCAAATCCACCTTTTAATACTTGTGTTATGTAAGTTGCTCAACCTGGTGTTAGGAATTTAATGGCGCAGACAAACATCTTGTCCTCTGCTTCATGAGTATGCTAAAAAAAAATAATTAACACCTCAGAAAAGACACATGAGCAAGACACATTTATGAACAAAAGTAAGATGGTTTTTTTGTTGTTTTTTGTAGGATTCCTTGTGAAGTACATTCCTGTGGAGAGGCAGTTGGTGTTTACATGGGGGTGACCTTTGATAGAGGTGGTGAAATTTAACCAGTCTAACTGGACTTGAAGTTATACAACTACTCTGCTTTATAAGCAGCAGATTAGATAAGTGAAGCTCAATAGGTATGATTATGCAGACAAAGGTGGGGATCACCCTGGCGATTCATCAGAGATGCCTGAATTGAGATTAGACCTACAGCTCAGTGATTCAACTCTGTGACATACGAACAAACACCAAAAGGATTCATGACCAGTTATTAAATTAACTCTTGCTCTTTATCCATTTTTCTGCCTTGGTAATAAAGAATCAATTTCCCTCTGTCCTTATTTAACCCTCTCCCCTCATTATGACTTACTTTCCAGCACTGAAAGGAAGTAATTATTAAAGGTTGTTCAAGTGTTCTTCAGACTTTCAGCATGCAAATGTATTCACAATGTCTGTGCAATCTGATATTAACCAAGTGAGAGCTGTGTTTGTAAGCTGAAAGTGCATTTGAATAATGGCATTGGTACAGAGGACAAGCATATGTCATGCATGGAGAAAAAAGTACTGACTGTAATCTGTATTTTGACTCCAAAAATGGTGGATGTTCGTGTCAAAAAGCACCATTCTATAACAAAAAAAAACTACCAATGAAAAAAAATATATTGCATAATCAGGAAATTGTTTCTTTTACTTCTTACTGCAAAAGGGGTTGGGTCTTCTTGCTTTATAACTAAAGAAAAAGAGGTTAGAATGTGGTACGAGCTTTGAGATTGTTTGTGTTCATAGTATAGTACATGTTTTTATGTCCATAGTCATATTTTCTTGAGCCTAATGTTCTAGACTTTATTGTTTCAGCCAAACCGAAGTTAAAATAAACATAGACTGCACAGAGTCAGATGGGAGGAAAATTTGAATCTGCCTAGTCTTATCTAACTCTTTCAACGTCCAGATGCGTTGTTACCTGTATCATAACTGCACAAATGGTGTAGATGGAGCTCACAGGATTAGTAAAGTCAATACTAAACCAGAACAAGTATGCTTACTCATTTTACTTAATCAAAAGAATGAGCAAGCAAATGGCAAGCAAAGCAGAAGATGTAAAATGTGAAACAAATTAAAGTCCATGACCTACCATGCCCTGCTGCCTTTAAAAGCAGACTAATAACACTCTAAAAACAAACTCTGTTTGCATGCAAAGTGTTGCAAAATATCATGTTGGAATTAATTCTTCAATGACAGGTTGACAAACTGCATCCACACACGATCCATTTCTCTTTTGCATTACTGTAATAACTAAAACACTTACACAGCAACGCTTTTTATATCCACTATTGCAAAAACTGTTGAGGAATGTGTGCTTTGAATGGTTTGCTCATTTTTTACCCATCACACTTTTATGGATTTTTGTCATGTTTAACAAAATCTAATGCATTTCATTGTGATTTTATGACTAACGTAAATTAGTGCATAATTGTAAAGCGGAGAGATGTTACAGAATATTTCATTATCTTTTCAAGCCACAAACCCCAAGAAATTTGTGATGCATTTTTATTCAGCCTCTCTTCATTCTACAGTAATACCCTGTGATAAAATGCAGTATAAGTCACTGCCATCAGAAAGCCACATCCATAGCATTTAATCTCAAAGTAACAACATTTGTTCTGTGATAGCCTCAGATGTTTCTTAGAGAACATTATTGAACAAACAGCCTCATCTGTACCAAGGAGCACAGGAGGAGGCTAAATGTTAAAACTAAAACATAAAACAAAAATGTTCCAGTTATTAGAATTTAAAGATATTGGTTATCAATAGTGGAGTATCCTGCTTCCAGCAGTTTGATGGATTCCTCCCCCTCCTGGAGTTGCACATTGAAAGTTCTCCCGCCCAGTTGTGTAAAGGAGCAGTATTAAATAAATATTTGATTGCCATTTTGTATCACAATCAAGTGACTATGATACCTTCACTTGTTTTAAAATTGCTATATGTATCAAATATGACTTAAAAGAAATTTGCAACAGTTCTTAGACGCTTTTGGACAGAGTAGTTTGTATTAGAAGCTCAGCAGACTCACAGTTCCACCTGGTGTCTGCTAATTGCTGCTAACGCTAGTCTGGGGGAACTGAGTGAGGGAGATGCGGGGAAAGGGAGCTCACACTCTAATGGATGCCACAACAGAGTCAATGATTTCTCAAATATCCATGAAAGAATAAAAGCAACAATTGATATATATATTCTTAATGAAACATACATAGTGGCATGAACCCCCACCAGCCGCTTCTCCCACCCCTCCACTCTTACAACTAGGGAATCTGAATGGCAACAGCATCTAATACATAAATTTGTAAACAAATATGTTATTGCTTATTTTAAACATGTTTGCTTTACCGCATCTCTTTGAAATATTTCACAAAACAGGTTTTATGAAAATGTATTACTTTCGTTGAATTTTGCATCGTCACAGTTTGGACAATATTTGTTTATCTTAAGACATGACAATGAAAATAATCTAATGTGCAAATACGCTCCACATTTTACAGTTTTTCTCTTGCAAAACATCACAAAAACTATCCGCAAACTTCCACTTCACAGTGATACATTATTGAGCTTTCTTTTATTTTCTATGGATAATCATTTTTTGTATTAATGTAGGCTTTAGAAGTTGGGATAAAAGGAGCCGTAAGTTCTGTTTTACATCAAAGCATTTTAATGTCACAGCATGTCAACAGTCTGGGCACAAGGTATAGTTATGAATACACTCTTCCACTTGAGTAGGAATTTTTATTTTATTTTATTTTTTTTTTTCGCTTCACTCGTGATCATTGTGCCAATTCCTTCACCATGAGGGTTTTTTCCTGTCAGTAAAACAGTGATTAATGTCTGCTTCCCTGTATGGGGCGGAGGGGTTGGATGGTACAACATCTTCATGGTTCATTTGCCCTCTCTGACTCATTCATCCACAACTGGGAAAAGAACTAAACAGCATACTCCTTTGTTGTCGCACAAAGGAGTAAAAGAGTTCACGACTCGTTTATATAAAAGAGTTGTGAACATTAAGCTCAAAGACATATAACTGAGGTGTTAAATTCCTACAAACAGCATTTTAGGTGCAAAATAAAATCGCACAAACAAAACAAATTTCAGTCCTTACTGATTAAATATTTTATAAGGCACAGAACCCCTTCAACAAAGCTCACACGTTAATGTTGGTGTTTCATGAAGTTTTAATGATCATTAAATATGCCCCATGAGGAAAATCAACAACTAAATTTGTCACAGATGATCTCTAGATTTCATTCATAAAGGTAAGATTTTTTTTACTCATAGTAGGTTTTGAAATCGTACTCAGGTGGCTTATGGAGGCTCGTAGAAGCTGCTGTGGTGAAAACATAAAACATAAAAATGCAAACTATATGCTGAGAATAAACTTCAGAAACTGTTACATGTTAATACAATATGACTCCTTTTTTTTCTCATATATTTTGAGGTAGGCTATTTGTTGGCAGTACTTAGCACTGCTGAATTGCATCAAAAGAGTCCTAGGTTTGAATTGGGTCTTTCTGCATGGAGTTTGTACATTGTCCTGGTGCGTGGGTTCTCTCCGGGTCCTCAGGCTTCCTCTCACAATTAAGGCTGCTCCGTTACTCTAATCTGCTCTTGGAGCAGAGCTGGTCTGAGCATGGAGGTTTGTTTTTGTATTAGCTCATGATGGACTGGTGACTTGTCCAGACTGTAATCCGCTTCTCGTCCAATGACCGCTAGAGGCACCAGAGACCCACTCCTGGTTTAAATCTCAGCAAACTCTTCCCAAAGTTTATGTGTATACAATTCAAAAACAAATAAAACGTGTATCACAAGCGTTTAGTTTGTTTGTTTTTTTCTTTAAGGAAATAGTAAAAATGAAACATTCAAATGTACAGTAAGAATAAAGCGGAGAAGCAGAATATTTATTTATGGTGGAACAAAAGATTTTTGTACCGTCTTTGGAATCAATTCAGCAAGGGTTTGATGAAATAAAAGGGGGTGACGTTTTTCTGCTCTCCCAAATTGTGAAGAGTTACTCCTACAGCAAAACTAAAAATACATAATTATTTCCCTTTTCTGACCACCCGAATGAGCTGCGTGCAACTCAAATGATTTCAAAATTAAATCTTGGAGATTCTAAGCGAAGTGTCTAACTTTGAAACGCACCTAAATTATTATTATTATTATTATTATTATTATTATTATTATTATTATTATTATTATTATTATTATTATTATTATTATTATTATTATTATTATTATTATTATGTAATTGATTTTTCCAGAAGGGCGTAAAAAAGATTTTCTACAAAGATTCACATGTGAAGTTTGCAAGCAACATAAACATTAGAACGTTCCTCCATATAACCTGTCAGTGCTGTAAGGCTGGTAGCATTGGTGTAGGTGGGGCTGCTGGTACTGATAGCCGTAGTACAGTGGCACAGTCGTGGGAAGGTGGGCTCCACTGCCCGGAATCCACTGCTTTTGCTCATTTCTCACCAGTACTTTAACCGCCACTGTCTTTGGTGAGCTGAGCGCCGCCAGGTCAGTGGCCTGCTGGCGCCGTTTCGTTTTGTATCTCCGGTTCTGGAACCAGATTTTCACCTGTGTCTCTGTGAGTTTCAAGGCGCATGCCAGGTCTGCCCGCTCGGGACCAGAGAGGTACCTCTGGGCGCTGAAACGGCGCTCCAGCTCGTGGACCTGCTCGTGGGAGAAAGCCGCTCTGGAGCGCTTCTTCGCAGCGGCGCAGTGGCTCTCCTCGGGGGAACAGCTGGATGTCTCCCCGCCGTGGTGGTGGTGGTAGTGGTGAAACCCCTTCATTCCTGCTTCCACCTGGTTCCTTTGCCGCTTATTCTGCTCCACATACTGGATGCCTGCACGCTCTGCGGTGCCTGACAACAATAACAGTCAACTATTAAAGTTTTTTTTTTTTTGTCTTTATTAAGCCGAATAAAACCAAATCATAACACTATGTGGAACTGAAAATCAATGAAGAAAATTAATATTAAATGCCAGTTACACCATCACAACCAGACAGCTTCCGAACAGTTTTCCATCATGTCAAGACATTTAAAAGCAACACAACCTACTCAAAAAAATGATAATTTTTTTAAAAATCCATTACATTAAGCTTAAAATCACATGTCAAGAAATTTTGTTTTAAAATATTCTCCACTGACATTTGATTATTCAAGATAAGCTGAAAAAAAAATTGGTTCTTTTACAATTAAAATTTAGCCACTTTTTATGGTCAGATATTTAGCCGAAACAATACAAACCTGCCCCTCTAATAAGACAAATACCAAATACACAGTGTATTTCCCCGTCTTTTTAAAGTTTATTTAATTTTAGTCATTTTTCAGACATGAATTAGGTACAACGCCACAGTTTAAAAAAAATAAATAGTCCAATTTCTATAAATGTCTTTTCTTGAAAGTGAAAACCTTACCTTCTCTGAAGTGAGTCGCAGCCCCTCCTTCTTTCTTGCCGGTGCCGGATCGGTGGCTTTCAGACACGCGTTTACCAGGAGAAAGTCTTTTCTGAATGGCGTTATCAAAGCCCGCACGTAAATTACGCGCAAGTGCGCAAAGCTCCTCTGCAGCTGTGTTGCCGGGATTCCCACAGGGAGCCTCCAGGCCGGTAAGAATGTCTTTGATTAAGAAGGTTGAAAACTTCGATGTCATGATGCACTGGAAGACCACGGGAAGCTGTGTCCTAACTCTGCACTGCAGCTCATGGAGACGTCAAGTCATAAGCAGCTCCAAAGTAAGCCTCTCGATCAGATGTCTTTCTATTGCTGTCATTTATTTGCCGTCAAATGAGTCCAGTCCCTTAAAGAGAAGTCTCTGCAAGAAACAGCCAAGAGTTTAACTGTCCTCGAGAAGAGGTTTAGTGAAAACGCGATAGGTTTTCTCCTCCTGCCCCCTCATTAGCGCCGCCCCGTTACAACCTTGGTGCAGCTTGCACGGAAGAAAAGTGATTCTACATTTGAGAAATTATAAAACGACTTCAGTTCTGTTTAGTTCTAGCTTACTGATTCAGTTAAGTGTATCAAAAGTCACTTCACAAGATTTTTGCTCACAAAATTCAATGAGCAAAAATGGTCATTTCAACTACCCGAAAATCTCAAAATGATGTAATATAAAAATTTGAAGCGGACCTTCAACAAAGACAAAGCACACTATGCACACTATTCTTGTAAAACATAGTCGCTTTATTTGTATAAATAAAATATCTCAATAAATGTAGTGCATAAAATGAATTGAGCGTTTGTAAATAGGCGCCCCATCCATTAATGTACCTCTGTAAATAACTTGACATAAACCTGATTTTTGAAACTGTTTATTTTTGTTTGTCAATAAAATTAGTCGTCCATTAAGCTCAACTGAGCGATTGTAGCGCCGCCATGTGGGAAAGATTATTGGCTTCCAAGCTAAGTGCAAATAAAAATAAGTGATAGCAGCCCCCACCCAAATGGACAGAAAGGCTGTTACACAATCAGCAAGCCGAGCTCCAAGCTGAGGAGATGTGATGACAGATGCAGAGATCTGTCTGCTCCCTGGGTCTTTGTGTTCTTCCTCTAACTAACCAGATAAATCTCTCTGCTTTCCACAGAACCAGATCTGCAGGGTGTCACAACACATCTGAGGGAAATTATGGATTTGTCGTAATTTCAATCCTTGTAAGTTAATTAAGCAAGCCTGGTTAAACAGCTAGCTGACAACTTCACTCACAATGCAAAACTGTTTGGTCTAGAGTGATCCTTTTGGAGGTTTCACAGCATGCAGTTGCAATTAACATATTCTCTACCTAGAATGCATCACTCCACTTTGGCTGCCAATTCAGTCCCACTGAACTCTCATAATTATTTTCGAATAGTAGATTTTTCTTTGAGGAAGTTGACTCTCTGTTTCTAATGCTAAAGATGCAAACAGAAAATATGTCATTTTGAAATGCCCAGTGCATCATTGTGATCATTTCAATATTACTATAAATTATGTACATTTAGCAGCCATGATGCACTTACTCTCACTTACTCATCTATCTATATTTTATCAATCAAATCCTCTGTTTATTAACAACATAATAACAAGTATTTAGCAAATTAACTTATACAAGCAAAAAATAAATAATCTAAGACCCATTAGTTCACAACACAATACACCAGAAAATTCAGGCATATGATGTAACTGAACCAGAAATAAAGTCCTTAAATCTACTCCAACATTGCATCGTGTGAACAATTTCCTTGACACAGCTAAGATGTGCCATTCTTTGGCATTAACAGGTTCAGAATTAGGGAGTATGCTTGATTTTAGTCTTATCATTGGACTACTCAAATCTGGAGACAGACTTTTAAAATCTATTCTGGTTAGTTGCTTTGTAAAACTTTGTAATACTCAAGGTGTGTACATTATTGGCAGCTGCCTCAGGATTACAACTCTCAGTTTAAGGTTATCTTTAGTGTCATCTGCCGCTAAGCTAAATATTCTTGCAACAACAGAAACTTTCTCAGCTTTATTTTGATGGCTCCTAATGTTTAATGATATATTTGTCACACTCTTCATATTATTTTATCTAACACTGGGCACAGTATGTTAGAACAGCCAATGACTGAATCGGAATGATCATCAATCAAACTGTTAATTTTTCATTTGCTTCACTCCAGACTTTACAATGAGAACATAATGTAAACATACCCAGCACAACATTCCTTATCTGCTTTTTGTATTCTCATTAATAACTTGCCTGGGGTCTACATTTTGGTTCTAAAAAGCCATGTTTGATTTATCTACTACACCATTTTTTAAAAACTTAACTAACGCATCTGCTACGTTGTTTTTAATTATCTCTATGTTCTATCATCAAGTGATTAGACACTTTGCTCAAGCTCTATTAGGCCAAAATACTGATTCGTTGAAAATAATGCGAGAAGCAATACTATTAAGCTTTAACTGTAATGTTTAACTTGAAAATAAAACGGAAGCCGAGCTGTGTTTTGTTTCGGCAGTACATATTGAGAACGGATTGCATTCAGTAGAAGCAAACAGGACCACCATGACTTTTATTTTAACAAACAACAAATGGAAAAACAGAGATATTTGCTGAACCTTTCATGATAATATCAAGGACATTATTTTGAAACTAAGCATTTCTCTGACTTTGAGTCACCACCTCACAATTTGCAGTGTAAACTACCCTAAAATTTCAATTTTGAATTGCTGTAGCTCAGACACGTGCAGGGGGGGGGGGGGGGAGGCTTGAGCCCCTGCCCTTTTTATCCTTGATGCCCTAGTGCCCTTTTTGAGTTTTTTTTATTTTTTATAAAAGTTTTTTAATTTTTTTATTTTTAATCTGTATGTCAGAAGGCCTGTTTATGCCCCTCAGCAATAATATTTAGCTAAATAAAATAATTTAGTTAAAAAAATAAAAATAAATAAAAAAATTGTCTAACTGCTCTCAATCTAATAATGACTCTCAGAGCCTCCATGTTGTTCAGGCATCGGGTCCATGGTGAGGAGGAGGAGGGGGCGGATCTGTGTCTTCTATCAAATCCAAACTTCCTAATTAAATCCTAAATGTACTATTTATTTTTTTTCAGCTGAATGCATTAAATAAAATATAATAATATTGTCATTTTCTATAAATAATGCTACAGGTTTAGATCTATGGTCTGTGTTACAATTAAACCATTTCTAGGGGCCCCTGAGTGTCTGGAGGCCCCTGAATGTTTGGAGACCCCTAAATGGCCCCTACCAGCAGCTACTGAGTTTTCTTTATCTTGATATTCCAGTCTTATAATTCTAGGTCTCAAAGGTGCTAACATCAAACTATTATATAGATTTAACCCCTTTGAGCTTTTTGGATCTATAAATCAGTCTGCTAGAGGTTAAATAGATATTATTAGAGCTTAATTAGCAAAATGGCAGCAATTTTGCTTATTTCATAACTTTATAACCAGCAACTTTCTCTCCTCTGGTCTCTTTTACAGCTACAATCTCAGATCTGCTCAGCCATCCAGGACTGTCAGCAGCAGAAACAGAAACTTTATACCTGTTGGGGAAAATATAAACTATATTTACTTTGGATTTCCCCCTGTGATGGCAATGATATAGTAGGAGTTAGATTATTGATTAATATGGGTTGTTGCTATGTTGTTGTACGGTGTTTTTGTTCAATGTGCCCCTTTTTTAAATTTGAGCCCCTGCCCCTCCAAAGGTCTCTGCACGGCCCTGCTGTAGCTTATTGTCTATTTTCAGTTAGCTTGTCCACATTTGACAAGCAAAACTGTCCACATTTGAAAGTACGATTTTCTCATTGAGGATGCAGGTTAATTTATTGCTAACTTTTGTAAAAGTGTGTCACATCAAGTTCTGCACCTTTTTATTCTCTAGCATTCAAGTCACAGTAATATTTACTTTCAAAGTGTATCAGGCCAAATGTGGGAACCAAACCTTTCTGTACAGCTAGAACTCCCATCATTCATCAATATGGACGCATTTGTTTTCCTCTCCTGGACGGTGGTTCTGTTTTTCCCCCCCTAAGGTCCTTGAGTGGTTGCCATTGGAGACCTTTCTGTTTTGGGAAACTCCGCGAGCTTACAGCTCCGAGATGAGCAGCTATCTTTGGAAGCACGCGCGATAGCGATCGCGGGCGCCTGCCTTTCAGAGCGCTGGTGGCTCAGCCCGCTGCGTCCTCAGGCATCGCCGTCCTGTCGCCAGCTCTATTTACACTAGTGACTCTGCAGCACTTAGAGCTGACACCAGGTATGTCCTAAACCGGCAGAGCAGTAGCCAGAGGAAGTGACCAGGGAGGCTATCAGAAGAGACAAACACTCTGTTTACTTTGCCATTCATCTCCATTTATAGCGTCTGAGCGTTCTGCCATGGCTTGTAGGTAAAGGTATTTGCTGAAGTCCATGTCCAGCATAGTGGGAGTGTTAATAGTTGTGTGTGTTTGTGCTTAGGATGTGTGATGCGTCAAGCTTAAATTAGCTGAAAATGTGATTTATTAAATTATTATTATTATTATTATTATTATTATTATTATTATTATTATTATTATTATTATTATTATTATTATTATTATTATTATTGTAGTAGTAGTAGCAATAGTAGTATTTTTATTTTGTTTTTTTCCCAACAGTATGTTGAGCTCTGATGGTTTCCAAGCTGTGTGTGTTCCGATGATATCGGCTGTCTGGTTAATGTCCATCTCTGAATCCTGGCCGGACGTAAGCTCCCTTTTAAATTTTCTCTGTTTCTGGTTCTTGTCTCAGATTTTCTCACAGGCGGAAAAAAATTCTTTTTTTTTTTTTTTTTTTTGCTTGAGAAATTGTTTGAAACTTTGAAAAAAATTGGAATAAAACTGACCGGATAACATTTTAGAGGGGTAATCTAAATGGACAGCGTGCCATTAGGCACAGAAAGAGACGAACACTAAGTCAAGTTGTGCTTTTTGTCTGGTTAGTTTCTTCACTCCGTCGCCGTCGATTATTCTCATATTAATGCTTAGTCACTTGATCGCAGACTCGATCCTGTTAATCGCCAGTTTTATTGCATTTATAGACTTTCAGTATCATTCATAAAAAGAAAAACAAAAACAGTATGAAACACAAGTAAAGCTGTACACGAATAGTAAAAAATCCCAACATAATACTTCTTTATGAGTACGCACTAAGCGCTTGCAATGACTTGTGGTTTTGTTATGGCTCCATTGAAGCAGGCCCCTTCCTCTTCATCCAACATTTAATTGACTAAACTCCAGATTTAATAGCTTAAAAGCTAATTCTAATTCAGAAATGCACATATCAGTTTCTGTTATTTTAGGATTTACACCCATAGTCTAACACTGCAAATAGTCCAAATAGATCTAAAGAAATGAATCTTCAATATTGTCATTTTTCATCCCAGTCTGTGGTTTATGGCTACTTCATTCGCTACACCTACTTAAAGCCAACATATAGCTTGCACGATCGTAATCTTGAGTCCATTCATTAATCCATTGAAGCCTGTTCCAGCTACCATGCCCGGATGCCTTGCAGGGTTCCCTGGCAGGGTTGGATCACAGGTCCTTGAGGAGCCTGGCTTTGCGTCTGCGCGCCCAGATTTCCCAAATTCATGTTCATGAACGCATTCGGAGCACTGCTGCTCGGTGGAAGAGCGGGCAAACTAGAGTAAGTACAAGAGTATGTGTTATTGTACACAGAGTTGTTGTAGCTGTAGGCCGGGTAGTTGTAGCTGTAAGGATTCGGAGCTGCTACTGTGTAAGGACTGTTATAGTTCTGCGATCCGGCCAGACAGGGCCTCCCGTCCCGGACCAGAACCGGTACCGCCACCCTCCGCGGCGGTGGTGGATGGTGATGGTGGTGGTGGTGATGGTGGTGCCCCGCGATCTCAAGCGTCTTGTCCTGTCGCTGCCTCTTACATTTGTACCTCCTGTTCTGGAACCAGATCTTGACCTGGGTGGAGGTGAGCTTCAGGGAGCTGGCCAGGTGCTCCCTCTCTGGGGCGGACAGGTAGCGCTGCTGCTTGAAGCGCCGCTCCAGCTCGAAGACCTGGGCCTGGGAGAAAAGGACGCGGGGCTTCCTCCTGGTCCTCTGCTGCTTGGTGACGGGCTTCTCTGACTCTGTGTCCTCTCCACACTCGCTTCTCAGAGCACCACAGCTTTCTGTTAAAAAAATAAATGCATAATTTTTTACATAAATACATGCATTCTACGTAAAAAAAAGGTAATTAAACTGTATTGAATATGTGTATTGAATATGTTATATTGGAAAGATCTGCCTGTATTTTTCTTTTTTTTATGAATTGATCTATTTGTCCTGCAAAATGACACAATTTGCGCTAAATAACGGAACTGAATTAACCACGTAATAACCTCATTACCTAAATTTCTCAAATTAGTGTTTAGTAAAATAAAGCATCACAGGTATTTAATTTTATTTGTTTATTCATTGTTTGTGTTTCTAAAAATCAAATAGGTATTAAAATAGAAAAGGAAAAGTAAACATTAAAACGTTTAATTCACTTGTGGAAAAAGTCAAACATAAAATTCGAGACCTTTGCAAACTCAGAACCTGTTCATGTTTAGTCAGGTAAATGCGCGTCTTTTTTAATTGTTGCCCGAGCTTCATATACTAGGCTATACACTCAAATGATTATGAAAGCTATCAAGCATTATTTGTTATTATGCACAAATTCCATCAAAAATCCCGGCCTTGGTACCGCTTATGTATTCTTACATAAACGGTCCAAATGTAAAAGTTGATGACTATATTTTACAACAAAATCGGAGAAGACGCTCACACTTCTGGGAGTATTTGCAGCACATATTATGTTAGCTTGTGCGCTTTGCAAGTTTGCAAATGTCATCTTATGCCCTATTTACGTATTTACTGTCACTGTAATACAGCTCACATTGCCAAACAGCTCATGCAATTATGATAACCGTTCAGTTTTCCACTCACTGCCGCCGTGCTCCTCCTGTTCGCTCTGCAGGTGCGGGTCTGCGGAATGAATTTGTGCCGTGTCTCCGAACACATCCGCGGCCAGTCCGGACTCCGTCAGTCGGTCCTGGACGCTCAGCGCGCTAAGGTACGACATCCTCTCCTCGCTCTCCGACAGGCAGGAGCTGATGGGGCTGGGGCTGTCCCTGCCCGCCAGCATGCAGGAGGGCGGCGAGTGAGAGCCGAACGGCTTGTTCGGGAAGGAACCCGGCTGTGCCAGCGCGCCGGAGAGGCCGAAGCAGGAGATCAGCTGAAGCTGTTGCTGCTGAGACTGTTGCTGCAGCTCCAGCTTTAGAATGTCCTTCACGGAAAAGGGCGTGGTGGACGCAGCTACAGCTGGACTGGGAATCATGATTATCATATAGGTAATTTTAAAAAGCGCCACAAAGCCCAGGCAGTGATCCGATTTCTATCAGGCTTGCGAATAAAGAGGGTTAATAGCCCGTGCGTAAAGCTGGAAAATGGTCGCGCTCTGCTGCCTTTTCACGCAGATCAGGGAGGGTTGGCTGTCTTTCAGCTGTGACATGCCTCTCCACGGGCTGTGCGCCTGTGGCTGGAGGGCTCACACAGAAAAAGAGAGAGGTCGGTCCTGTTTGGCTGGCTAACATTCAGTTATCTGGAGAAAGAGCTGGGTCAGCCAAGATGCTGTCCTCTCTCTTTCAGTGACGTTCCGCCGCGGGGGAGGGACTCTAGGACCTTCTGTACATGTTTCCCTGCGTCAGTGAGTGATTCCTAATTTATGACATTTTATTGACACCAACGACTCTTCTCGGGCTGCTATAGGTGTGAAAGGTAAGATCGTTTTACGCATCTTGTGTTTTTTTTTCACACCAGTAAGCATTTATCTGTTTACTTATTTTAATTTGGCAAATAATTCACTAATTTCACGAAGAATACTAGAAACTTTTTAACTTAACACCCCCCTTTTCATAGCTACTTGGGCTGTAATACATTTTGATCAAAGTGTTTTTGCTGTTTGGCCCATCAGCCACCGCAGCTCTTCCCATCGTCACCTTGGTGGTTTTAAGATAAGCAATACCTTCATTTCCTGCCGCAGAAAAAAATCATGACTGAGATAATATATCTGCGGTAAACCAGATGCAAACCAGGAGGAGGTTTAGGATCCTAATTCAATTACTTATATGAGACTCCGCATATTGCAGGTTTAGTTTCTGTAAAATTTGGGGCCACATGATGTTTTTCCTTTTATTTGCGCACTAAAAGATAAAATGCGTAATATATTTTATTTATAAAGTAAAAATAGAAACAAAACAACAACAACAAAAACCCAACTTATTTAAGATGTATTTTTTAATGAGCTGTGAAAAATAGACATTAATTATTTCAGTCGGAGAAAATGTTTATTTAGGCAGAGGAAAATGTATTCAATTGTGGTTTTACTTGTCGCAGAACGATTCTATTGCTTCTTTTTCCGATTCAGCTTGTCTGAATTTAAGTAAGATTTTTGAGTTTTAAATGATAATCTTGGAATTTGCCAACTCTATGACACATTGCTTGAATTGTATCTGTTTTGGTGAGGTCTTCAAAAGAGATTGAAAGAGCGATGGTCACGCTTCTGTTGTTTATATAGTATTTCATGCATTTGTATTGATATGTCTGATTAAAACCGATGTAAAATAAGGAGCGAGAAAGAACGTTCTAAGGGAAAAAAGATTAGTGGGTCAGATGTTTAGCATGTGGTTCATCCTCCTTCGTCCTATTTCGAAATACTTTCAAAGTGAGAAATATAAAACGTTTAAATAATTACTGCTCAGCGAGACCCTCCAGATGAATATTCAATACCATATAATTGCAATTAATTTTAATTGTTTTTATTTTAAGTCTCAACCTGCTTCATCTGCGACACGAAAAGCAATACTTTACTAATAAATAAATAAATAAGCAAGCCATAAGTCTGGGTATGTGTGTGTTCATGTCTGCATGTCTCTGTGTTGGTCTGGGACTGACTGACCGGCTATTTGTCCCGGGCAGTATAGAGATACAAATCCTGCCGCAGCCTCACCAAGTTTTGAGTGAAGTTTTGAGCTCAGAGGACGGTGTTTGTCTATGTTTAGATCTTTTTCTTGCACTGTATTTATTTACATCTTGCCATTTTCCCCTTGTGTTGTTCATTTTTTGTTTCCACTTGAATTTTGGACCGATAGCTTCCTTAGATTATTGAATTCCCCGTTTATTGCTTAAATTAGTTCCAAGCCAATCTTCCGTCAGCTTACTTTCCTGCACAGCTATTACTCATCACCTCATTTCCCTCAGCCTGATTTCTCCCTCAGCTGTGCGCTATTCCCTCCTGATTAGCTCTGCTGGTTATGTTCTCTCTTCCACCTCTCATTTGCATTTACGCTCTCCGGTTTGCATTGCTCCCCCGTCGTACTCCATGAAATGGTCCTGTTCCCCCAGCGGTTTCGTTATCCTGTTATCCTTTCCCGTGAGTGTTTTCTGCGTTTTATTAAATCACTTATCACGGACACGCCGAATTCATGTCTGTAATAAACCTACAACACTAAAACATCTGTTGCCTTTGTTTGTTTTGCTGTTGGCATTAGTTTTGTTGTTTTCACATTATGCCGTACATTCGCAATACTCATAGTTTCAAAATAGAAATAATTGTTACCACTACTACGACTAATAATAATAATAATAATAATAATAATAATAATAATAATAATAATAATAATAATAATAATAATAATGAAATAGAAATGCTAATAATAATAATAATAATAATAATAATAATAATAATAATAATAATAATAATAATAATAATAATAATAATAATAATAATAATAATAATAAAGGTGATAGAATTCTGGTTTCTGAAAAAGGCCTTGTGTGGTGAAACAGGACACCACTCTCTATCTGTGGCCAAGTGCAGGCGCCAGGGTCTGAGGGCCTTAAACTGTGTGGAAAGAAAAGAAGGGAATGTCCACATAATCTCATCCGCTCCCCATCAGCAGGGCGCTGTTTAGATGAGAGCACCGTCTTCTCTTTTCTTCTTTTAGAGAATTTGAAACGGGCTATTTACAAAGGGTAAATAAGTAGAGGGCATTTAAATTTTCTCAATTGAAATGTGCGCCTGTGGTTGTATCTTTGGACAACACAGCAGCTCTTAAAATGAATGAAATTATAAATAGACAAGAGAAATATGGCGATTTATTCTAAATATGAGCTCTTTGCGTGGTTTTACGCGGCGTCTGGAATCAGGGCGCAGACATAGCTTGGGGGCTGAAAAGTCACTCATTCTTACGCTAATAGTTCACTTAGCTTTCAGCCTTAAACGCCCATGAGCACAGCCTCTCCACTGACCATCATCACCATCAGCCTCATCATCGCCAGCGGTCTTCGCGTGCCATAGACAGTCCAAAAGTGGCCAAGCACAGGCGCGTGTTTACGGAGCGGAAGAGTCTGTTTCCTGCCTGTAACAAAACCCAGACTCTCAGAGTGTCAAGGAGCTTCTTGGTGCTGAGTGCGTCTCCCGCAATACATCATCTTCATCCCAGAATCAGCGCGATAAGACGGGTAAGGTTAGACCCGCAGCAAAGGTCACCCAGCATAAAACAAAGGTGTGAGAATAACAACCTCGAGGAGAAATTAAAACGACCTTTTTCAAAAACGGTCGATGTGATACGCGTTTTCTGTTATAATTTTCATAAAAAGTTGCTTTGCCAGGTATTGATGAACGTGTCTATTCTTGCCTCCCCTTATCTCTGGAGACGGAACAGCTCTTTGCCTCAGAGTGGCAGGTGGATAGTCATACCAGTACAGGTCTAGAAACCAATCCTCTGAGAGATTTAGAGTCGCTCTTTCAAGACAGAAAAGCCCTGAGCTGAGAATGCAAGTGAGAAGATGACTTGAAAGTGATTCCAATGAGTCTGTACCTGCTTATGGTTGCAGGTACAGACTTTATACAGTGCTTTGCAAAAACATGTAAACCATTTTATAAAAAACGTTTCATAATTTTAGAATCACAAACTTTATTATGACTTGTAAGAAACCCCAAGTAATTCTTGCATTTGCTTGAGTCCAGCCGAAACAGTTCAACCTCTGTCCTCAGAGATGGAGAGTTTCTGTTGTAATTTTTCAACCTTACCAAATATTGTTTATTAAATATTCATGACTTTGACTTGGCCGTTCTCAAACCTAAATGAGCTGTGCTCTAAACCACTGATGAAAAATGCCAGTCCTCAGGTGATTTGTACTCCACGATTTATAAATGTGTGTGCTTTATACAAGTGAAAACTTTGTGATTGGTGGTACTCTATAAAATCTGTAAAATGAGAATGCAATTCAGACATTTGATAGCGGTGTTAGACAGGGGGAGGCAACTTCCAGTTGTAGGGCTCTGACCACCCAGGATCACAGTTTTACTTTGCTGATCATCCCATTATAGATCTGGCTGTATAGGGTTGATCACAATGTTTAACCATGGGGTTGATGAGATTAGGGGTGATGTTCAGCTTAACCTTTTCCTTCTCATGCAACATTTTTGCCAAAACGTTTGATTCATTTAGTTATTTTCTAATCTCAGCAAGATTAGATTACCTTCTTCCACATGTTTGTTACGTCCCTGACTGTAGCAAGCTGGAATTCTGACATGTTTCATCTCACCATTCCTTTATAAAGGCTAGTTTTGTTAGGTGAACCATTAGTAGTAGTCCTGTCAACAGATTCTCCCACCTAAGTTGCCGATCTCTATAACTGTTACAAAGTTAATATGGGCCTCCTTACTGCTCCTCATTACTTATTTTGTCTCGTTTGCCGCTCACATCTAACCTTCCTTTAAACTACTTGACAACTTCATCCATCCGTTCATGCGTTATCATACATGTTTATCCCTAGGGAGATTGTGAGGGTTGCTGGTGCCTATGTCCAGCGGTCAATGAGTGATAGGTGGGGTTCACCCTGGACTGGCCGCCAGTCATTCACAGGGTATACTTGACAACCTTATTCCTAGTATGGTGCTGTGTGATTATGAAAATAGGCTATTTTCATAATCATGAAAATATGATTATATTTTCATTCCTGACTGATTTTATTTCCTGATTTGACTATCCCACAGGCTGTGAAAGATTCTTTTCAGCTTCTTGAATAAGAAAAACATTGCCACGTTTAAGTGTAAAGGTCCTTGAAAATAATTATACGGGCAAAACCTCATACTAACCATGGCTGATTGACATTGAACTTTCCTTTTTCCTTTATTTCATGGTCATCAGTAAATATGGCAAAAGACCAAAGTGTTGTGTATCAGCAAAGTCTCAGTTCTTTTAGGTCCCGGAAGTTGAGTCTTATCAGCAGGCCATGTGACGGTGTCAGTAGCCAGAACCCAGGCTTGCTCCATTGTGCCTCTGCCTGGAACCAAGTGACGGATGATAGCGTCTTCTCCCTGGAGGAAGTGAGGAGGCCAGAGGCGAGCCCAGAGAGAGATTTGAATTTTAGCTAAATCTTGTTCTCACCCACTTATCAGCTTTGAAAGTGCCTAATATATTCCACATTAGGACCTAGCTCACAGGTTTGCGCAGTCCCTCAGGACTCATTGTGATAACCATGTTGGGGGAAAAGAGACACTAATTAGGCAGTTTACTTGAAAGACTGTGAGAGAGTGAACTGAACCCGTGCTCTGTGTTACTCAGAGACCCTGAAAGGAGGAAGTGAGGTCAGGTCCGTCTGGGTCCCTTGCCCTTTGCCCTCCCAGGGGTATCATAAATTAGGCTGCTGTAATTCTCTCCCAGACGGCCTCGCCCTAGCAGGTGTGTGTTTGTATATATGAGCATTAAGGGCGGGTTGTTAGGGCTGTAATATCTGTGATATACGGTGGTGTTTTAGGAGGAAATACCCAACCTAAATAACTCCATCCTCTGCTGCTGCTATTCCAAAGTCCTGTTGATAAAGATAGGCTGGGAGAAATTATTAGTACATTGTGAGTAAGTTCAAATACTGTATTGATTTTGCAGATTCAGGTCAATCATCACTGTATGAAGGTTTAGAAAGTAGAGTTGTAGAACCTCTGAAATTTTAAGATTAAATGGGTGGTGCCTAAGATAAGGCTACTACACTTTTTATCGCTGATCCAGGAAGACAAATTCAGCTGTTTGGATATAGTTACCTGATAAAAAGTTATAGTGTGAAAACTAAATGCCTTTGACAAGGCATTTATCAGGACCAGATAACCTCAAAGCAGTTCACACTACATTCAGTCATTCACAAATTCACACACTGATCATATTGAGCTACATTATAGCCACAGCTGCTCTGGGGTAGAAGCAAGGCTGCTGTATAATTGGCACCAGCAGGTTTTCTGACAACAACCAGAAGGCACGGTTGGTGAAGTGTCTTGCCCAAGGACACAACACCTTAGCCTCACAGAGCAGGGGTTTGAACCGGCAACCCACCGGTTACAGGACGAACTCCTGTCCTAGTATACCACCGTCACCCCTCCAAATGTTAATGTGATTCTGTTGAGAGGCTTTGATCACCACATTTGTTAAACAGCTGAGTGCAGATGTGCAACTGGAGCTGCTTTGTGTTACATTGCAACCTCCGAATAGTTTGACACTGTATGTAAAAAAAAAATAAAAAAAAAAAAAGATCTTTTGTGCGACATCCTCATCTCATACTGAGAATAGCTGATTTACGTTGAACTTCCCTTTTTCCTTTAATTCCTGTTCATCGGTAAATATAACAAACATTTTCTAGGCGCTGCACTGTTGCGCTCTTTCTGTTGCCGCTGTTGTGTAATGTCTAAGATATTGAAAGTTTGCTCAGGACTAACAGTATTTGCAAAGCTTGGTGATTTTTGGTATGTTCAGGTCTTCAAAACCAACGTCACTTTGGAAAAGAATAATGAGCACTTTAATATTCAGGCCTTTGAAGACCTTTTAGCTGCTCATGCTTAATAAATCTGTTTTTATTCTGCTATGGCATTCAGAATACCAGAGATTCTTTTAAATGGACCATCTCAAATTATCCAGTTACTTTAATCAATCTGGATTTACTAAATAACGACACCAACAGAGCTGTCCATTGCAGGCTAGATACAACTGCCTATATCATTTTAACAAAACCCCACTTTAAAAGTCCCATACTACACACTGAAGAGTCAGAAGGCTTTTTAAGAAATTCATTCTTTTCAGTTGATTTATAAAAATGTACAGAAAACACAAGATATATTACAGACCATAACTTGACTGAAAATGTTTGGGATATTTCCATTATCAGCACAAGATCTTTGTCAAAAGCCCGTTTTATGTCTCAATCTTTTGAGATAAAGTCTTTCGTGGCATACTCGTGATGTCAGATGTCAATGACATATTAATCATGTCATCATTTAGTAACTGGAACATAATTTTCACCAGCTTGTTTTGAATTGTTTTATAATCGTTTTGCTTATGCAAACTGAATCTAAATGTGGCTGAGCTCTCAAAAAGCTGTTCATGTTGATATATTTTTAGGCTTTGCCGTCAGAAAGCAAAACACATGTAATATTGTGCTTTTTATTTGTAGCCACCAATGAGAAAATTTCTTTCTTCACAAGCAAAATCTTGTTTATGTTATCACAAGCAATTCTAGTATGAAAAGGGTGCTGTTATTTCAACTACTAAATGTGAATGCTATTCAAAAGAGACTGCAGAACATCAAGAGTTTGTGTATAAATGTGCAAAAACTGACGGTTGAAATTATACAGTTAAATATCTGATTCATTTTTTCTTTATTGTAGAATTTTTTGTGTGTGTTTTTCCATCAATTTCAATAGTTTTGTGAGCTTTAGCCATCATACCCACAATAACAATGTTCATGGCGATCTGGTGTTTGGATGGATATAATTCCCTGTCCTGGACTTCTGACCTTTATATACAGCAGGGAGTGATATTATCTGTCTCTTAAGTGTTGATGTTCATCACTTATAGTAATTAAAAACAAAAAAATAACCCCATTCACAACTTTTGCATCTCCAAAAACGCTGAAAAAACAACATTCAAGGTAAGCATTCCGACACAAAATGTCCACTTCCCGTCTTTGTGCCTCAGCCTGCATATTTGTATGAAACTGGATTGCAGCAGTCAGCCAAAAGACAACATCAATCAGTCCGAGTAGCACAATGTAGGCCTTCTGTGTTGACGTCCCACTTAGTCTCATAACTTGAAGGCCACATCAAAGCGTTCAACGACAAAGTCAATTAGGAAACTATTGTTAACATTCCTCTGAACAAACTCTAATCTAATATGATCACATTACTATGATTTTAAACTTATATTTGCAGTTTGATTAAATTTTCTAATAACTGTTGCAGTCATACTTTAGTTTTTAATCGCTAAAATCTAAAAAGGTGTAAATTATGGATTTTTTTATACTTTGAAGAGAATATTCTTATTGCTTTTGTCATAGACGTTTTTTAAACATACATTCACTAATAAATGAGAATGTGAGGGTACATGAAAAAAATAAAGGAGCGATGCTGTGCCATGACATAAAATGAAGCAAACAAAGGAAACAAAGGTATTTAGATACAAAAGTCAAACAGACACTATGCACACATGCAGTAGCTGGCATGCTGCCACACACACAAATTACTGATGTTGCTAAGTCCATGCAGGCTCCATCAGTCGGTGGGCGATGCAGGGAGGTCCTCCGCTCTCTGTTGTTGCTGTGTCTGGTCCCTTGTTAGAGAATTGATGACACTGTCTTTGAAAACAAACAAGGCGGGAAGCTAAAAAGGTGGTCACTCACCACAGTTCTGTGACCCAGAGACACAGGGGCCGCAGCAACATGTGAGCAGCATGAATCCCCCCTCCAGCTACCCCTCATTCCCAGGAATGCGCAGCGCTGTGTGAGCACACGCTCTTGTTTGTGTTTCGGTGACACCACAGCTGGAATGTGAGTGTCTTGTGCCTGAATGTTTGCCTTTGTGTGTTTTTTAGTGTCGTACTCCGTCATTGCAACAGTGACTTAAAACCCCAAACCCTATTGGTTTTGTTCTTTCTTTTCACTAATATTTTGTTTTCCTCTGTGGCGCAGAGAGGAATGTTGCACAGAGGGCACCTCTGAGTGTTTGACCGAGTGACTCAGTGATTTAGATTTGAAAGACTCTCTCCCCGTGGGCACTGTCATGCCACGGGATACTCCTGTCACTCCCTGCTCTGGCTCACACTTCACATCACAGCTCAGCCCGTGGCCCTGAGGCCTCCTGAGAGCGTACACAGCAAACCCCGCTGCTAGTCCCTAAGTCTTGTTCTGGAAGCTCAAATCCCATAATTGCAGGGTTTGTCAACCCTGCTAACATAGAAGACAACCTCACCTGGTTGTAAAGAATAAACACATCTACTGTTAAAATGTAGCTAAGAGATGAGTTAGGGGGTGTCGGCTGTGTAGAAAGTGAGTCGGCTACTATTTAAAGATAAAAAGAGAGAGAAAATAGTGACTGTGTTGTTTGACAACCAGTACTGGGGTTATTTGCACATCTTTTGTTGGTATGCTTTGCCATGGGTTTGTAAGACTTAAATCATATTAGTGGTCTTGATTACATGGATGGTGACATTAATATATATATAAAAATAAAAATAATTATAAAATAATATTACTAATGTCCAGAAAAACCTCTGAATTTAAAATAGAATTCTGAGATGTCAGAGAACTTTCTGCTTTTTAGATCATTCATCACATTTTAATATCAACATATTAGCTCCACCCAAGAGGGTAGTAAAGTTTTCTTACTGGGTAACACTACTGCTCAGCAAGACACAAAGGGACAACCTGTTCTCACTGGACATAGAAAAGCAATAGAAGAGCATCCAGGGTGGGGAACCATATTAGCACCATTGGGCTCAAGTTCAGATGAATGGCAGTAAGGGATTCATTCCATTCACTCTCATAATGATAAGAGATGTGCTTTAAAAGTTTAAGCTTTCCTTTGAAAGTTAGGGATCATGCTTCTCCTTGTCAGTCATTTGGTGAATTCCTTTGCAAATTCCCAGAGGGCTGAAAATTAAGAATATACACTATCTGCTTTCTCTGAAACATCTTATTCACATTAATCATTTATTTGTTGATTATGTGTCCCTTCTTCCATATCTGATCTGGCCTAGTGGTGCTTTCAAATGGATAATGTGGGAACAAGTTTTGTTCTCTTCCTGTCTGAACTGTGCTGCAATACCATTCTGCTCACAGCTGACCTGTGGCCAGTTCTCCAAATTCCCTGATTGTTTAGGATAAATCACATTATATAAAGGAACTGTATGTAAATGAAACTAAAATTACACCTTGCACCCTTTTACTCACTCTGACTCGTTCTGTTCTCCTTGTTCTTTATCTCATTTTTCCCGCTTGTTTTGAGTCTGGGAGTTGTCCTGATGACTAAGAAGTCAAGTATTTACGTTTGTGAAACATATGTTTGTCGCAATTTTGATTGCAATGTTGCTTAGTCACTGTGCAAAAATCCCCATAGCTCATTGAGAACCAGTTAAAAAGAGTTCAGTATTGAAATCCGAATTGGATTTCTGTCTGACCTTCATTTATCAACCACTTCAGCTCCTGCAGGCAGCTGTGGGGAGAAAACAGGAGAGCCAGTTTGTTTACATCATATCTCAGCCAAGGCCCTCAGGACAAAACGGATGAGGATACTTGCACACTGAAACAGAATTATGTGCAGTTGCTCACTCACCATATACAGCCAGACCATGCGGTTAACTACGTCTGTTCAGCTTGAGAAGTACCTGACATTTATGATGGGGGGTCTGGTCTCTCCTTCTGAAAAACGCTAAGCCATCTCACATAACCTTTGCCCCTCAAGATAAGTTATTTTTGTCTAAACATTGAAACATCTGTGCAGGACTTGTCTTAATAAAGTGTTTATATCCTTTGAACATTTTCATATTTCGTCACATTTTGTCTCAATTTATCACAATGAAAACTTCAGAAACTTCATTGTCTGGCTCAGATGACAACAAAATGCAAGTTTTTCACATATGCAAAATGGTACATAACGGAGAAAACATTTTTTCTGCACACTTTACAATCATACACTACGTTGAGTAAAAATTCCACTAGAATTTTATGCAATAGGGGGTTGTGGTTGAGGCCAGCATTCAAGGAGTTTTCTAGCTCCTTTCATTATTTACTACAATTCAGTTTTAATGTCCTGAAACAAAGTCCACAAGGTTCTATCACCACCTTGTGGTAGCAAATTTTATTGCAATAACAACGTGAACCACAAGGATTTGTATTTAGAATTGTCAGTCATGACTCGGAGGCGTTCATTGGTTAACAAATAACTGTGCGGGCGTTCCTTTTTCGAACTTTAACCTGGCAAAAACCACTGACGAAATGTTCATGGCGAAGTCCTATTGGTTAATCCACTCACACCCACTGTGACGCTACTGAAAGCCGAGTTGAAGTTGAGAGTCATCTTACATAGCTTGCTGCTCAGGTGACAACTTCCCTGCTGCTCCAGCCGTCTTTAAAAGAAGATATGTCGGTGTTTTGCGACGTGCAGCAAGCAGCCCCAGTTGCTGTCTTTAAACTTACGCAGGACTTCAATAACGACCAGTTTCCAAACAAGGTGAACCTCGGAGTGGGAGGTAAGATGTGTGCTGTTAAGCGTTAACCATGGTAACGGTCACTAGGGGCATCTGGAGCTGCTACAAGGTATAATGATGAGGCGTTACACTGAATTCTGATACCTAAAATTATGTCACCTGTTCAGGGACATCGTCTGTAAGTGGGGCAGGGCATGACATTAATTTAATAAAAAAAAAAAAAAAAAAAATATTTAGTACATAAATATTTAACGCAGCTCTTACAATATAGCAGTCAGAATGCATTTTACTGCTAAATGTTTTATAGTATAACTTTGAGAAATCTTGATAGAAAAAAAATAATAAAATGCGATTTGAAGCGTCTACGAATGTCCTACAATATCAGATCAGCAATAATAAACCCAAGAGGATAAGCTTGGTATATGATTAATCAAACCCATTGTGTTCAAGCAGCCTATTTAGGGAATCATAATTCTCCTTTAAATGAGTAGTGTGAGAAACATTGTGTGGCTTTGTCATGGCAGGAGAAGGCCAGCCTAGTCTCATGATTAGTACCGGAGGCTGAGGTCATAATCCCCATCCCGTGCAAGACGCACAATGCTACAGATGGTCAAAAGCTACTGCGCAGCTGGTAAATGTAGGCCACACAGTGTCTGGTGCCACATGCAGGAGGAGGTATTTGCAGAGCTGAAGAAAGTAGTCAACCAAGGTTAAAACAAAACTGAAAATAAATAAATCAACTAAAACATTGAATTTGGAATTTCAGCAGCTTTTATTTACTTATTTTATTATCAAGTCATTGTATAAAACGAGAAAAAAAAACCCTCAACATGTTGGAGTTGGTGTAAGCTGATGATCTCTGTTCCTGGGATAAAGAGGTTATTACATGTTACACTCCTTATCAGGTGTTTGCTCATACTTTACCTGGCAAAAAACACACAAGAGATGAAAGTACAAACACGAGAGGGCGTCTTGGAACAGATATGGGCTGGGATCAGCTTTGTTCTGCTGTGCAGGACAGCATGCATGAAGCTGTTCAGGTTTTGTTATTTGTACTAACTAAAAATCATCAATTCCTTTATGCTGAATTCCAGTTAACCCGTTAAAACAGTAGTATGTTAATTTAAAGTAATATCATTGGATATGTGTGGATATTGCTTAGTCTGGTTAGAGCAATACGGATTTATTTCTTACAAATTTCAAAGACATAAAGTCCCACAAGAAAATCCTCTTTTTCAAGCTTTTACATAAAAACTCAACAAAGTAATTGGTCAACTCTCAATGTAGGTTTTTGTTTTTCATCGAACAAATTAATTGTAAATTGTAACTTTACTAGAAGCCCGATGAGTTTAAATTATGTAAGTTTACATTATGTACTATTTGAAATATTTTATCAGGAAACATAATTATGTTTCTGTTACCTGCATGGTTTTAATCACCTTTCGCTGAAAAAAAAAAGAACCCAGTCAAAATGAATACATACATAAAGTGAATCTAATGAAGCATAAAAATTGTAAGTATTTTCCTGTCTATTCTGGTTTGTTTTGAATTGTTTTTTGGGGTGGGGTTGGGGAGAATTGCGTAAGAGATTTTGTTCATTTCTATAACAGCCGTTTTGAGTGTAGCTGAAAAAGAATAAATTTTCTCTATTAATGCTGAAAGCCTGTGGTCGTAACTTCTGTTAGATTCTTCACTAAACTTAAAAAAATGAATAAGGTAAACTTGATACTCTATATAGGCTACACAATGTTGGTTGATGATGGAATGGTGGAAATTTTAAGTTCACATGCGTTTAATGTTCTAAAAAAATTTGACCTGCCCGTCAGTCATTTTGGGGGACATGTACAGATTCTATTCTATTCTTTTGTCAATTGATTAGTTCATCTGAAATAATGCTAAATGTCTTGGTGTCCCAAAGCATACAGGACCGATGAGGGCAAGCCATGGGTTTTACCGGTGGTGAAAAAGGTGGAGAAGCTTATCGTTCACGACGACAGGCTAAACCATGAGTACCTACCCATCCTGGGCCTCACTGAGTTCAGATCCTCCTCCTCCAAGATCGTACTGGGAGATGGCAGCCCTGCCATTCGGGAGGACAGGGTTTGTGTTGTAGAAATTAGTGTTTTTTTTTTTTTTTTTTTTGCAGTTTTCAATCTTTTCACATGTGGTTTGACGGTCTCCTACTATTTTGATCAGGTGGGCGGTGTCCAGTGTCTCGGTGGTACCGGTGCATTGAAGATTGGCGCAGAGTTCTTGAGACGGTTCTACAACGGGAACAACAACACTAAAACACCCGTCTACGTGTCCGCACCTACTTGGGGTATGTCTGCATATGCTGACATATGAACAATAAAGGATCAGACATTAAAGTGAGGACTGGCGTTGAAGACAAGCCCCTTATTTGCAGAATCTGATTGGCTTGCAGATCTGTACTCTGAGAATTACTAATGTCCTACTGCTATTGACTCTTATCAGTGGTCTGTTGCTAGTGAGTAACACCAATAAACCAATCTTCTTTTATCTACAGGAAGCTTTGGCAATAAAAAAGATCTTGTGGTGTAAAGCCTGTTCTTACGGTTTGTTCCAGAAAATCACAACGCCGTGTTCAACAGTGCTGGTTTTGAGGATGTGCGCCCATACAAATACTGGGACGCAGAGAAGAGAGGTCTCGATTTGTCAGGTTTCCTCAGGGACTTGGAGGCAAGCACTTAAATATTACTAAACTTAGATTCAAGGTTGTTGTATTTAATATGAGTTTGCATGGCTGTCTTTCTCTGCAGAGTTGTCCAGAGCGCTCCATCTTCGTCCTACATGCTTGTGCCCATAATCCCACTGGAACGGACCCCACACAGGAGCAATGGAAGCAAATAGCTGAAGTCATGATGGTATAATGCTTTAGAAATACACATAATCAGTGCATTGTTTATCCAGTACCACTCAGTGAACTGTCATTTTCACATCATATTGGGTAATAATTTGTGTTTTTCTACCCAGAGGCGAAAAGTATTTGCGTTCTTTGACTCGGCCTATCAGGGATTTGCCTCGGGTAACCTTGACAAAGACGCTTGGGCTGTCCGCTACTTTGTCTCCATGGGGATTGAAATGTTCTGTGCTCAGTCTTTCTCAAAGAACTTCGGACTCTATAGTAGGTAACCAGTCAGCACACAGAAAAAGGTCGCACAAAGTAAGAAGAGTAGTTGTAAAAAAAAATCTCATGTACTATTTGAAAAGTGAACTACAATGCTTTACAAAGGCATCCGTTCTTTCCCACATTTTGTCACACAGACGTATCGCTTTTTTATTGGGATTTTATGATTGATAAAAGCTGCGCATAATTGTGAAGGGAAAGGAAAAGTTTCCCAGGAACTCCATGTTTTATTGTGATGACAATGTGATCAGGTCTTGAGTTTTCCACAATACAGTATGTTTTTGCATGTAGGTCAAAATGTTAAATTTCTTCTCATCTGACCAGAAAACAGTCTTCCTCACATATCCTGTCTCATTCACAGCTTGTGGCAAACTATAAACAGGACTTCTTGTGGCTTTATTTTTCCATTTGACCATAAAGGCAAGATTAAGGTGTACGAAAGCTTTGGTATTCTGAAGTATTTTCTTCCAAAAACCCCAAAGCACCTTTCTGAAAGGCAGTTGCATTAGGTTATGGAAAATGTATCACAGTGATGTGACACTTGTTCTTTTTTTAAATGGTACTTCTGCTTACCTGTCAGATGAGCGTGTGGGTAACCTGACAATCGTGGCCCGGGATGCAGATAACCTGAAGAGAGTTCTCTCCCAGATGGAGAAGATTGTCAGGACCACCTGGTCCAACCCACCGTCTCAGGGCGCTCGCATTGTTGCAGTCACGCTTAACTCACCGGAGCTATTTTCTGAGTGGTCAGTGGAAAATCTCATATAATCATTTTCCAAGGCATTTCATTTCAATAGCCAATTAAGTTACGATTGAGTTTGGACTCTCCTGTTTTTACCATTCAGGAAGGACAATGTGAAGACAATGGCTGACAGAGTCTTACGGATGAGGGCTCAGCTTAAAGCCAAGCTCCAGGCTCTGGGAACTCCAGGGACCTGGGACCACATCACAGACCAGATCGGCATGTTCAGCTTCACAGGCCTCAACTGTGAGTTCAAGAACGCGCTTTCAACATTAAGAACAAAAGGCGAATGTACAGAAGCCTAAGAGGAAACTATAAACTTCCAACATTGTCATACCCATATAGGCTATGTAAAGAGGCAAGTGAATGTAATTTTCCTGCTTCTTTGCTTTTTTCTTCTGCAGCTAAACAAGTAGAATACATGGTGAAGGAGAAGCACATCTATTTAATGGCCAGTGGTCGCATCAACATGTGTGGTTTGACCAGCAAGAACATCGACTATGTAGCGGAGTCCATCCACGAGGCTGTTACTAAGGTGCAGTAGGATCATGTCACAACTCTCAGCCCTTCCAAAGATGGCAAATCTCTGTGGTTGTCCCAATGATTTTTTTTTTATCTGTAACAAAATGAGAATTTTCTTTCTGAATTTTAATTTACTATGTTTAAATAAGTTAAGCAACTCCTGAATAGGAATGCTACTGTGCAGATAGTTTTTGTCCTTTCATACAACAGACGTGTTATTATAAATCATGTTTTTTTTTTTTTTTCCTCGTGTTAATTTTATTGTTTTTATGTCATTTCTTGAACTTCCTTCTTCTCCAAGTGTAAAAAGGTTAAAGGACCTATTTAATTTATAATTCAGCTATTAAGAACGACTGATGAAAGATTATAGCTGGATGAAACTTCAACTATTGTTCTCAGGAATGTATTTCACTTTTAACTATGTAATTTATAAATACCCTGTGGAAGTATAACAATTTTCTTGTTTAAAACCTGTGTGTGTGTAGTATTTCTTTCTAGTTCCAGTCAGAACAAGCAGCATCGATCACTCTTGACGGGTGTCACAACTTCAGAGAAATGTGCGCTCGGTCCTGCAGGCTCTGTCTTGATATTTCCAATCCTGTCAGGTTTCTGCTGGTTATTGTTGACCCTTTTTAGCTCTGACTAGCTCTTGTGTAAGAGTTGTTGCTCGAGAAAAAAAAAAAAAGAACAAAAAGACAAAAAAAACAACTAATGATCAACCAGCCTGCTATCACATCTCTATGTACAGAACACTTACAAACAGACTGATAAGCAATTTAATTGAGGCTGAAAGTGTTGATTGGAAGGTTATTTCCAATAAAGACTTATGAGTATAATGTTTGTATTGTTTCTAAATCAGTTGATGAGGGTTATCTTTACAACCTTTCTGTAGATCATGTTAAAAATATTGCAACGTTTGCGTATCATAACAATTTAGGAAATTAAATTGATAATGCTAAACAACGGGAACAAAACAAACAATGCAGGAGTAATAGGTTAGTAAATTTATTAATATAATCTTTCATTTAGATCAAATGATATGTTTCTTCACATCTTCATATGGTCATTTGGATTTTACATAGCAAAACCTTTCTTTTTTTTAAAATTTTTTATCCAAAACATTTTTACCAGTCCCAACAAATCTATAAATTCTCTAAAAGCATTTTGCGCCACGTTCAAATCCTCTCTGTCTGAGTCAGCTGTCAGATCAGGACACTTTTACCCCTGAGTATCCTGCGCTTGCCAGATCACTCAGAGTTATCTGGCACTCAGCTTAGCTGTGCAGGATCCTTTGTACTTACACTGTCGTCCCGGGCAGAATGAATTAAATCAGGGAGTGTCTCCAAACATCGCCTGCGTTTGAAGAGGGTGAACAGGGGGGGGGCGTTGACTTGACGTCAGTGTGGATTCAATTGCTTCCGTCACTGAAATCTCTGCCTGTGCTCTGTTTGGCAGTGATCCTGGCACAATTTCAAAATACAGATCAGCAAATATCAAACCTAAATCTGCTCTTATTTTTTCATTATTGCAGTAACGTAGGATTATCTGAGTAAAGTTCACTGACATGTCTTTCAAACGACCTCTGTCCTCCTGTGCTTTATTATGGGCTCCTAAATGAGCCTTTTCATTAAAGTTTCTCTATTGTATGAAGGTATTTTGCGTTAAATGTTAGCCTGCAGTGTTTGTCAGACTTATAAAATCTACTTAGACTAACTGCAGACTTCACTTTCACAGGGAGGTTAGTTTCTTTTTACATTAGCATGCATAAGAGAAACAGGACCTTTGCAGGGTTACAGTACAAGGACCAGAAACAAACATGCAAATATACAGTCACTTCCAAATGTATTCATACCTCTTTGCCCATGCTTTGTCATGTCACAGAATTTAATATGATTTATTATTTTCTTCACAAAACAATTTTTCACTTTGCCATTGTGAAGTAAGAGGAAATTTGTCTTTCAATCTTTTTTTAAAAGAAATATATAGGGACAATAACAACCAGTTGCATTCAATCCCCTTTATTTTGACACTGCTAAATAAATCCAGTCTAACTACCGGTAATTCCCTTAATTGGTCACTATATACATTTAAAAAAAAACAAAGGAACATTCAGTCTGCACTTCTTTGAGTTGCACTATCAAATAAAATCTGAACAGGTTCTGGTTGTGACATATTAAACTACATTCAAGGGGTGTGAATACATTTGGTAGCACTGCAGCAGCTATCTGTCTGAATCCCCAGATCCAGAGATCCCTAAACCCTTTTAGCTTATTATGTAGCTGGTGTATACAGCTTTAGTGACTGGTACTGATAAAAACAATATTAATATCTGAAGCTCCCCTACATTAGGCTTTAAGCAGGTGATGAAATTCCCCAGACTCTATTTTACTGGATGCGATCAAGTCAGTAGAAAGTTGAGGATGTTTGTTGGGTAGAAGTATTGCAGTTGTGCCCATTTGGCCACTTGTTGACAGACGGGAATGTTTTGACGGGAAAAGTGGATATAGTGTTTATGTAGAAAAAGCATTTCAGTTAGAAGATAGCATCTAGAAAAGGATGTAATGTGCTCATGAATCTGGGCAATTAAAGCTTTTTTTTTTATGACTTGCATTGTTATTTTCGTATCACATACACTGGCAATGTTGACACTTTCGTATAGATATAAACTAAAGAAACTTTGCTCTCTTTTTTCAACTTTTACCTCATTTCTTTACAATAAGACTGGCAATTTTATGGCTTTTAAAGAAGCTATGTGAAAATTGTGCTCCTGTTTGGTGGCCTTTTCTATTTCGCCTTGTGTTGTCAGTTGTGCTGGCAGTAGTCGGGCCCCTATTTGGCAACATCATAGGCTTCTTTCGCAGACATTTTCTAGAATGTGAAAACTACCACACAGTATCAATAATAATGAAAAAATAATTACCAAACACTTTTTTTGTTTGTTCAAGTAAACCCTGTTTCATACTTTGATGTTTTGGTATTTCAGTATAAGGTATTTTGTTCAACATTGTAAATATATCCACCATTAAAAGGTAGTATGGAGAAGATTTGCACCAAGAAAGTGGATAAGACTGAATGAAGCCCATGCAGTCTGCTGAAGGATTTCACTTGTCAGATGTGTTGTTAAAGTAAGTCCTGTCAAGTTCTTTTTTTTTTCAGGCAAAGAGGGCAGAATGTATCCATGGGGTCCTGAGGATTTATAAGTTGGTGAAGAAGAGTTGAACAAGTTCAAATAAATTTTAGGTACACAGGGTGTCCAGGGAATATCAAGAGGAAGGGTGTGCATGATTTATCCCTCCTCCTTAATTTTGCTGCACTAGCTTGTTACCGATGGCTGCTCTGACCCCTCCTCCTCCTCCAAACTCTTTTCTCCTTCTCGAGACTTTTTCCTCCTCTTGTTACCTAGAAACAGAGGAGAACATGGTAATCTGGGACTGCGGGTTGACATACATGTATTCTCCAGATGCCACAGCTGAGATTAAGCATAATATTCCGTTTTTGATATCTGACACAAACTGGTGTAAACTCAGTCGACGCCAAAGATGATTAAATTATTTTAGAAAAATGAGTCGCAAATCTGTGCCAGCAAGAACAGCTGCATTTGGAGGAGCTGCTCGACAGGAAGCAGTGGGCTGCTTTACAGGGACACCACATGTAATCTGTTGCTAGGAGACGCTCGGGACTATTGCTGCGGCTGACAGAAAAGTTCAGGCACATCTGACAGCGTGTGTGGGTGAGCTGTGGCACTGGTGCTCATGACAAACCGCTCACTCACTCAGTTTACGCAGGAGCTTCTTTCCTATGTTCTCCTCTGAGCTGGACAGGGACAGAGAGCTGATGAACGGTGAGGTGGACGGCTCTGTAGGCACATCTGTAACAAACATGAAAGGTTTCTTCATTAATGAAATCTGACACAGGTGGGAAAAAAATGCTCAAAATTACTTTAACTTATAGGAATAGACGTGTAGTACTTGGTATGAGTATTACACGTACCATGTATTAGTGGAAGTAGCTGTACTTCCTCTACTAATGTTGTTAAACATTCTTTATTAAAACACAAGGGTAAGGCTTGTAATACAGTTTTAAAAAATGGTATCAGACCCTGAAGTGGTTAACTGAACTTATATACCTCATTTCAACAATGCTGACTAATAGACTATTATATTTTTAAGATGCAGTCACAAATCTGCAGGTCAGTTTGGAATTTATTCTTGAGTTTCTTGCTCAATGATACACCAAAATGGTGGCAGAGGAACCTGGAATAACACCAACAACACCACAGTTATGTAGACCTTTCCCATTGAACAACAGCCAATACTAAATTGTAGAAGCATAAACAAGAAAATTTCTCAAGAGCAATTTTTTTGGGGGGAGGGTCGGCGAGGTTCCATTGAAATGTAACGTAAAATGTGGTTTAAAAACTTTTTAAACTTCACATTCAAGCTGCAGGACCAAAAATCACTAGTAATGCACATCAAACATGTATTATTCTCAGTAAGCAGCCTGCAGAGAAGTAAAACTAAAATTTAAAGGTTGCTTAGATGAGTTTTGTTCAGTCTGACTAATCTCTGCTAAACCTTTACAAAAATGTAAGGTTCTAAATACAAAGGCTTTAATGAGCAACTCCTCATAATAAAATTCCTCATTAACATTGATTTATATAAATGGCTCCCAATACAAGTTATGACCTATTTAAATTATAACTTGTTAAGTTGCTTTATTTTTAAGTCTGTTTTAGTTTTGGCATGTCCTGGGTGACTGAAAACAATTGGATAGAAATGAATATCTGGGGAATATCATAGTTTCAAGGTAACACTTAAAGCACGAGTTTATATAGAAAAATATTAAAATTTTATTTTGTGGTTTTAAAGGCTCTACGTTGAAGACAGTGATAAATAAAGGAATAACTTTTTGTCAATTTCTATCTGTTCTTGGCTCCCACACACAGAACTGGGACCACTTGCTCAGCCCCTCCCATGTTTCAAACTCTTCTAATTTAACTAAAAGTTAAAGAGTTAAATATGAATGAGATGTTTGCTACCTCTAACAAAACAGCCTAAGACTATGACTTAGCAGTTATGCTAATAAGGCAGCTTATCATGATTCAGTCAAAATAATGAAATAAACTGCAGTCTGGTTTTTATTGTTAATGTGTTTTTTCCTACTGAGCAGTGAAAGTAAATAAAATGTTTACATTTTTTGCTGTAAGTATTTACTTACTAGAGGGGTTTTTATTTGTGACGCAGTCACAGCTAACAGCTAGCTCCTCCTACACTTTGGACTGAACCATTGTTCTAATAATGGATGGGGGGGCTAAAAATTAATTCTTTTTTTTTTCTGAGATAAATGGCAGATTTATTTCGGTTTTTGTTTCTTTTGCCTTTTCATATTGATATCATTTAAATGCAAATGTTTCTTCAAATGTTTTTTTTTTGTTGTTGTTTTTTTTTAACTAATTGATTCTTCTTTGGCATGATCCAGAGATTACTCGATTACTAAAATAATAACTTACAACAGCCCTAGAGCTAACTGGTCTTAAATGTAAATTTTTTGTGTATTTAATTGCACTGACTGAGACATTTCAAAGATAAAGCACAACCAATGCTATTATACCCTCACTCAACCTAAAAATCATGGGCTTCAAAATAAGCCATTTATACATACAGATTTTGAAAAGCAGCCTCAAAGGGTCAGCAGCCTGCTCACCATTGTCAGCAGAACTTTCCGGTCGGTCTTCGTGGATGTAAGGAATCTCATCCATGCGAAGGAACACTGTATCATTTGGACTCCTCTGCCCATCAGATTTACTGCCTGTTTGGAGGGAAAATAGTTCAATAAAAGAGATGCCAATAAACCTGCAGGTCATTTTAGACTCTGCCTGTAGAGGGAGGTAAAGAACCTACCATTTATCATTTAATGTGCTTTTAGACAGTCCAGTGAAATATTAAATATAAGAGCAAAAGATTTAGGATTAGAGACTAAAATTTTTATTAAAGAGAGATAGGGTTAGGCCTGATGAGACTAAATTAAAACATCTGGGCCACAATTCCAAAAAGAATTGTCCAGCTTGAAAACAAACTAAGATTTGTAGAAACTAATTGTTCTTATAAACTAGGAATCAATTGCATCACTGTATACATGAGCTTTTTTTAAAAAAGGCAAAATATATGTAGATTAATATATTTTTGTCTTTTCGCAACTGTTTGTACTTTTTCTTTCTGGTTTAGGTTGGTATTGTTATTTTAATGTATTTCTTACTCATAGTGCAATATTTTCTACTTTGCTCCTCTATTTTCCCTTAAGACGCTGAATTGAATATGAATAGGCCTTGCCTAAAAATATATTAAAAAGTAATGACTTCTGGACTAACATAACTCCAGTGCACTTTTATGGAGTTAATTACCTCCATATCTTTTTTTTTTGTTTGAGTTGAATTATTGCAACGGAAGCAGGTGAGGAACTCACGAACAATGCGGTTTCTCTCGTTGAGCTGGGAGGTGCTGTGAAGGCCACCGTAGGGATGGAGGTGTGCAAAGCGCCCTAGCCCCAGTCGAGTGTGTGTGCTCATTAGTGGGAGCGCAATGCTGTTTGAGCGAGCCTCTGGGCCTGGGGGTCTCCCTTTAATGTCAGGATCCACAACATCGGGGGTCTGAGGAGTGCTGTCCATCCGGGTGGCTGTCAGTGCATTCTGGTAATGGTTCTTGCTGATCTGTGCCATGTAGAGGACAACTATTATCATTATGTTTGCATGCATGGCTGCCTTTACATACTCTCAAGCCAAGCCATTGACTGAAATCAGGACCATATTTCCAGATTGGGTTAAAAGAGAGGGCATATCCGCCACATGAAGCCAATATAGTCCTGCTTGAAATGGAGCTCAATTATCCTTGGTGATTAGGGGTAAGAGGCTATGGGGAGGAAAGACTGAGGGACAGGATGTCTGCGTTAAGTCAAAATCCACGATTAGAACGTATCAAAGGCAAATACTGCAGGAGGGAAGCAGTGCACATTATTCAAAATTTGGAGGAGCTTAAAAATGTGGTTTCTTGCTCACAATCCTAAGTTATTACCCTTAATGTACAGGAAATTAGACATTTAATTGAGGATATAATGAAGGGAAAATTGAGGTTTATTTTAGTGAATAGTAATAATGTTTATTTTCTTGTGTTTCTGTGTTTTGTTTAAAGCCCTTGAACCTTGATGATCTGCAGGTCTGTGAGTTGTCGCACTGAGTAGTCTGGTAAATAGGCCCCTCCGCCCGGTGTGAGCTGCCCCATGCTGCCCCCGCTCAGTAACGAGTCCAACTGGTTCATGCCGCTGCTTCGAGAGCTGTATCTGTGGGCTGCAAAGAAATGCAGACGATATACATATAAACCGTGTCTTGTTTTCATGTTCTGACCTGAGTTTATGCACGAGCAACTCCAATCCATCCATTGATTATCCCTGGCATCGTACACCCTTGACACATAGCCAGTTCATCGCAGGGCAATGAAATGAGAATTTTAAAATAATTTAGAGATATATATATTCATATTTCTAGGCCCTTCTCTTGGTATTTGTCAGTATCTTTCAGAGCACTGACACTGCCAGTCTGTCTACCAAAAATATTCAAACTCTCAACATATTCATCCTTCCAAAGCACATTGCCATACTTTAAGGAAAAACACTCCCACAAAATGATACTGCTACCAACGTTTTTGTAGATTTCTATTTCAGATTGGATTACCTGACTGATTTTTGAATTTAGCAGCTATGTATCCTAGTCATTGGAAACATTTCGTCAAGTTCGTTGCAAGGAAGTGAGTCAGTCAAGCAAACACAAGAAAAACCGAAGATGCGTCTCTGGATATTATCCACCAGCATGTGCTTAAGTGAGAAGTTTTTAACGCATAATCTCCTAAAATAGGACTTTTTAATATTTAGTAGGAGCTTACAAATAGTATTAGGCACAACTTGAGGATCAGACATTTAAAATGAGCTCAAAACCTCCACAAGAGATCAGAGGGAGAGTGTCTGTATGGCAGGATTTCTGCTTGCTTCGCAGTCTTAGCTGGATTTCATATAATCTTCTGCAGGTCATGTCCTTCCACTGGGAAATTCTCTAAAAACACTTCCCTTAATTACTTTCTTCCCACAGCTTCTGCTGCAGCTTCTGCAGCCTGACAGACGCTGGGTGGCATTAAGACAAGAAAAACATCCTCTGCTATTGCTGCAGTCTTTTGCCAAAGTCTGCTTTCTGCTGCTTTGTTATCACTGTGGCAGCATGTTCACTGGAACATGAAACTCACCAGTTGGCAGTGGTGGGATAAGCGCTGGCATGCCGTAGTAGGAAAAGGCTCCATTTTCGAACCGAAGAGCTTCCTTTCCTATCTCCACCTCCACCCGTCCCTGCATCAACAATCCATGTATATAGGTTAGGCCAACGCAGTTCGTTTTCATGTGGTGATGTTTTACATTCGTCAGCTAGCTGCGATAGCGGGGAAGTGAACGTCACCTGCAGAATGAGGATGAAGTAGTCAACTGGTTTGTTTCTCTGATAAAGATAGTGCTGAGGAGCGTGTTTGTTCTTGGGGTCAAACTTCAGCTCCTGCACGACACTCGGGTGTTTGATGAGGCGCAGCAGGATCTTGTCCGACAGGTGACACAACCTGAACGGCTCCACTTCTTCAAAGCAAATTCAGACAACCACACACATGTGAGAACCACACGAAAACAAGAGACAAATACTTGGTTTGAAGCATCTCCTCTTTTCTTGCTGCGTTAAATATTACCTGTGGCTAAGAAGCGGTGTGTGGCAAGCAGCAGCTGGGGAGAAATCTTCACTTTCAGCTCATTTTCTCCTAGCTTGAAGATAGAGAAATCCTTTTGCTTTCTCTCATGGTGGGACACTCGTCTCTTGGTCCGATTGTCAGCTACGAATCATAAATTAGTAGCATGTTTCAAAAAGAACACAGCCTATGTTGCACATTTATCAAGAGGCATGAGCACTTACACAAAGCACTGCAAGAAAAACTGCATAACATTTACATATGTTGCTTCTAAAAGCAGGAGTATTTTGATGCTTCAGTTGTAGAAGCATTTTTCATGGTAGCAGCAGTGAAGCCTGGATCAGATATGAATTGAAGTGTGTTTGGCATTTAAAGGCCTCACTGTCAAGAGCTTTTCCAGCCAATTAAAAATGAGCGGATTATGGGGCTTATCACTGAGCCGGGGTCATTTATTTGCACTAATTAATTATGTATCAGAAAGGAGCAGGAAAATTCAGGCAGGAGAGGATGGAGTCAATAATTTGATTAGCAAATTTAGGGGTTTGCTGTGGAGCAGTGGAGGGTACTGTTCATGCCATTGTTTCATGAATGCCCATGAAAGCAGTCTGCATTCCTACGTGATTTATTGTATAAACCTATTATATAAACGAAAGTGATTGTTACATCTGAACTCAGTGGTCTTCAGGAGCCTCAAGATACGTTTGTAAATATAGCCTATCTTGAACAGCCACTTTTACGAAACAGAAAGATATACTTACTGACCACTTTATTTTGTACACCAGTCAACAGCTTGTTGAAGGAAGCAGCAACGTAGCCAATCACATGGCTAAGTTGCTGAATTTGGACAACTAATATAAATGTGGTGATGACAATTGCTAAAGCTTGAATTGAGCATTAGAAAGGGGAAGAAAAGGTGTTCAAGAGATAAATATGCATTAAATATGGCACAATTTTATATGCCAGAGGGCCTGGTCTGAGTATTTCATCAACTGCTGATCTACTGAGAGTTTTACACACAACCCTCTTTTTGATTTTCAAATAATGGTTTGAAAAAAGAACATTGCCAGTTAGCAGCAGTTGTGAGGACAAAAAACATTTTGTGCTGCCTGAGTTTTAGGAAAATGGACAGACTGGTTTGAGATGATAAAGTTTGCAACAGCAACTACAACCAAGGTGGGCAAAACATTTTTTTCTTAAAAATTTCCATACAGCATTTCATACAACTTGACGTAAATGGGATACAGCAGATGAAGAGCAACCCATGTTCCACTCCTGTCAGCTAAGAAAGGTCAACGAGTGTCTGTTTCTGCTGCAATTATCTGATGGCATCGCCAGAACTTTGTTTAGACACCACAACCTGCCTGAATATTGTTGCTGACCTTGTCCATTTCTTTGTGACCACATCTTCTGAGAGTTACTTTTAGCAAGATGATACACCTCGTCATACAGCTGTCATTTTGAATTGGCTTTGTGAGCCAGACAATGAATCCTCTCTCCTCTGATGACTTCCACAGTTACCAGATTTCAATCTAATATTCTATTCATGACTTGGTGGAGTCGGAGGTGTGCAGATAACAAATCTGCAGCAGCGGCAACATGCTGTCTTGCCAACATAGACCAGAAACTTAAAAAGGATTTTGCCACCTGGTTGAATCTAATGTCACTAAGTTTTAAGGCAAACTTGGTCCAGCCTGTTACTAGTGAAGTGTATTTGATAAAAACGCGAGGGGGAATATTTTTTCCTATGAGAAGTGGGAACAACAAAACAGCACTGATAACATTGTAGTAGCTGTGAATCTGAAAGTGTTTTTCTACGTACTGTACAGGTCTGTCTCATCCACAATCTCAGACTTGATGATTTCTTCGATCACGTCCTCCAGCGTTACAATGCCCATCACTTCGTAGAAAGGGTCCCCCTCGCCTTCGCTGTTCACCCGCTGCACCACGGCCAGGTGAGACTTCCCTGCATTAGTCAAAACAAAAAAACAACTTCACTTTAGAAAGTGAAGCTGAGCTGAAAACTGCTCATGCAATGGGGATGGGGAGGCAACGTCACTGGATTAAAAATAGCTCTCAGTCAACAGCCTCCAACTGGTCAAGATGAAAATCAACACAGACTGTCGAGACAACAAGAGCATGTAAGAAGGGATCTGCTTTAGAGGTCGAGTTTTAAATAAATTCAGCACCAGGCCAGGGCTTACGTGTTCTCAGACTGGACAGGCGATCGGTCCGGAGACATTTTGGCAGTTTGTAAGACCTCAACCCCCTTACGTAAAATGCCGAGATTACACAATCCGACTGATGATGCCCACATCTGTCAAATTAACTGCCTTTGCTGCTGTCACCTCTGTGAACACAATGCATGGGTGCTGTGTGCACTCATGAGCAAACCTCCTATTCCAAACCCCCACTCACAACAAGCCTGCGAGACACAGTGACACAACTAGCCTGCAGCATCCCGGCATCTGCAAACCGAATGTGACAAGAACTCAATGTTGCCACAACCTTTGAACATCACAAAGAGAAAAGAAATCAGGACAAATGTTAAAGAGCCAACAATTTTTCATGATTTTTTTTTTTTTTTTTTAATATGCGGCTGCTTTAATGCAGATATTCAAACTTGTATGAGTTTTTCTTTAAAAAAAAGAAGAAAAAAAAAAAGAAAAGGCAGCTTGGTTACTACTAATGTTACCTAACCAAATTTACAACGTTATTTGGACACAGATTTCATGAAATAGCCTCCAGCCATACTTAGAAGCTCAAACTGCAGGAGACAGGCTGATGTAGGGGACCGCTGCCAGAGGATAAAATGAATGCTTTAATCCAGTCCTCAGGTTGACTGACAGGCAGCCATCTTCACACATCAGACTGTGGCTGTGTGAGATCAGCTGAGACAGCAAGGCTGCTCTCAGAGCTCTGGTCAGCGTGTCTGAAGAGCGCAGGTGATGCAGAGGAGGGTTTGTTCTCAGCAGCTGATGTTCCCAGGAACTGCATTACATCATTCACGTGTTACATAATACTCTAGCTGAGCGACACACACTCGGCATGCTCACGCACGCAGACACACATGCCCGGGGTGAAACTGGGTCCTCCGTGAATGTTCTTTTCACAAATGCTTCTGCTCCAGCAGTTTCCCAGACTCCTGCAGACTATTTTTTTTTTTAAATCATCTGTTCTTTTAGGTTGTGCTTTTTTTTTTTCTTTTGGATTAAATTTGCACTTAATGCACTTAACACCTATAAAGAAATGCAGATGCTTCAAAAGGTTTCTGGATGTGCAAATAAAACAACTTACAGAAAAAAATAAGTTAAAACAAAATTTTGTATATCTCTAAGTTGTATTTGATCTAACAGGGTTTCTGTTGTTTTATGTATTAAAATCATTCATGCTTGAAAAATGTCCTTATAAAAGTAACAGCAATACCACAGAAAAAGCTCAACCGAAAGTAAGTAAAATCTAATAATAATTTATGCACAGATGGTAACAGAAATATAAAATATATTTTAAAAAACACTGATATGTGTAAAATGGTCATTTTTCAAATATTTCTTGTTTCGAAATACAATTGTACATCTCAAATAAAATGTAAAATGCCTGTATTTTCAATAAATTTTTAATCCAATATTTCTTTCAGGAATTGTTTTTTACAGTTGTTTGTGTTTTTCTTAATTTGATGTTTACTTTAGTTGGTTAATATATATTTTTGGTAGGAATCCTTCTTGCTAACACATTTTGGAATCCAGTGTCTTTTATGAATACCTTTGTATTTAAATCATACATTAATGTTGTGCTGCTTTTTGCCCCCCTCAAACATTTTTTTAAAACTATTTTAAACTTTTAAATGGAAATTTTAGTGATTTAACAAATGCTTATTCCAAAAAACCAGTATAATTTTAAAGAATTGCTGGAAACTGAGTTATCTGATGCAATATTTTGAACGTACTTAGAGAGATCTCTTTTAATCTACTGTCATTAACTCTGAATTTAATGGGGATGGACTGTATATTGTATGTAACTCAATCTGAAGATGACTTATTGATTGAGATGGATTTATTGAGTAATTTAACCTGAATTCAAACTGAAATAGTTTCCATATAAATTGCACGGTGTTTCACCCCTAATCCATAAGCCTTTTCTCTGTTAGTAGTGTCAGGCTTACAAGTTTTAATGAAAGCAATCCCCCTAACTGGGCTGTTGGGGTCACTAAGGGGTCCTTTAGGGTCACATGAATCACTCCCCCAAGCCCACACTTCACCTGGTTCAAGGTTTCGTCAGCAGAAGTCTAGTTTCTTTTAAAGTAGTTAGGATATGAATTGAACCTGTTTGTAAATTGCCTTAATATGTCATCCGTTGAATGTTGGTTCTTGAATTGAGTTCAGCTTAAGTTTACATTATGTAGACATGTTTGAAATTGCAAAACATCTGACACAGATGTCAAAATCATTTAAAGTTCATTTAACTGTTACAGACACATTACATTCAGGACTAGTACAACTAACTCAACTGCATTCACTTATATTCAGCATCAAAAGTTATCCTATGTCAAACTGTGACGTTTATCAGAGAAAACGGAGAGTTGTTGTTTTCTGAGGAACAACCAAACACGCCCTCTTGGATATAAAAATTGTCCTTGTCTCATGATGGCATTGCTAAAGTTTTGAAGTTCTGGTGGCAACAAACTACCAGCAGTAGATGCAATGCTGATTTGCATCAAAATATACTTTGAATCTTTCAGAGTCATGCGTTTTCTTGTCTTTCTGTAGAGAACTATATAATTTACACATGATTGGCCTGATGATGCAGCCCAACCATCAAGACTTGTTTACATTTGAAATAGCTGCAGCGTTTAATGCAAACACCATAACCATGGCAAGGCAAGTTTATTTGCATTGACAAATTTAAACAAAACTCTCTCTTAAACAACACAGCTATCTTACTCGCAAAGTTTCAAGCTTTTATTAGGTGCCATTGTTTATGAATGCAGCCAAACTATATTTGTAACAATTTAATGTACTAAAGATTTAAACATGATGCAGATTCTGAAACTGAACACACCTAGTGCATACAGTGCTTAACCTGTGAATCTGAGAGGAAACAACAAAAAAAGGTTAACGTTTCTACAGACTTTTATTCATGCTGTTCTCACTTATGCTTTTTTAAATTGCTGATGACATTTTCATTCTCTGCTTGAAGCAACATCTCGACCCCTGCTCAGCGAGACTTCCTTACGGCTTCCAGCCAAGCTTCCTGAACAGCAGGAAGTGTTAATCCTTGAAAGAACAGAGAGAAGCTGGAGAGAAGAAGAGCAAGAGGTCGCAGCTGAATTTTTCATGAAGGATTTTAAAAGCACAGTGGGTTAAAATTTAAGCATATTATAGACATATAAAGGTGAATCTGGCCTTTGCCTTCCATAACTCTAACATTTGCACAACTTGAATCCTCACAGGTCGTGTGTCAACCAATGGGTCATCATGTAAATTTTGAGCTGACCTCTTGCCCTTCTAAGTGACAGACTGTCAAAACTGGATGGTGCCATCAATCAAAATGTTGAACTCTGTTAAACTAAAACAGACTTAAAGTGTAAGGCAAATGGTTTCATATCGTTTGAACTATTTTCAAATTACAACCACAGATTTTTATTGCATATTATTTTTGGTTTATGTGACAGACAGACTAACACAAAATAGTGCGTCACTATGCAGGAAGTGACATGCATGGTTTTCTAGCTTCCAAATAAAAAGCTGACATTGTATAATGAGCATGTACTTAGCTCCCATCAATCAACACTTTGTAGAAATATATTGAAATATATTGGAGTTAGTGTCTGCAGAGTTCAAAGAGCATCAATATTTTTGCAGGGCGCTTCAAAATTGTAATCTTTATATAACAGTTGTGCCTGTAGCTTCTCATCATCTAAATTAGATTTGATGCTGAAAGTCGAGCAGCATGAACTGTTTTCTCTTAAGCGCTGATTCTAAATGCTCAATGTTATTTTCAAGTCTGACTGGAGTCCTATGACATGTTTGCTTCAAAATGAACAGATGCTATCACTGTCAGAGGCAGCGTGTCACTATCAGTCAGCATTTAAATTTTTTTTGGGCAATGGATCTGAGTCACAGAAATACATTGAAATTATAGGACAGTGAAGTTTACATTTTAGTAAACTTCCTTTGGACTGTTGAAAATATGTTTCTGTTTGCTTTTGTTGCAGGCAAATGTTTCAAATCAGCACATTTTACTACCATACAAAGGAAATGTGAGTCAAGACAAAGTCCATAGCTGTGAAAGTCATAGCTTCATTTTTAAACAAAAGAAAGCTGTGGAAATCTAAATTGGACCTTTGAGAAAATTTAATCAGTTGTGCCATGCAACACCTGTCATCACGCATTTAGGTTGTCTATTTTCTATCAGTGAGTCTATTATATGACTGGGAAGGAATTTTGCTTCACTTGTCTTTGTAGAATTGTTTTAACTCAGCCACAATGGAGGTTTTCTGAGCATGAATGACTTGTATATGGTCATTCAGGTACATCTCAATCAGATTTATGTCCAAACTTTGCCTAAGGCACTCCAAGAAATAGACAAAAAAGAACTTGGGCTTCAGATAACATATTGATGGTTGGAGATTCTCCTTTTGTATGTTGTTATAGGATTCCATGTGGTAAGACATCTGGGTTCTGCTCAGACAAACAGCCCCAAACCATCACACTACTATCACCATGTTTGACTTTAGCAATAATGCTTTTTTTTCTTTTTAATAAGATACTATCTCTGCACCACTAGTAGGTTATGCTACCATTTGCAATGGCAAATGTAATTACCAAAAAGTTCCACTTCTGTCCTCTTATTCCACTAAATGTTTTCCCAAATGTCTTGTGGATCATCCAGTTTATTTTTGGCAAATGGTGAAATGATTCATTTTGGTCAGCACTGGTTTCGGCCATCGGCCATGGAAGCAGTTTTTTGTCCAGTTTCTTTCTTATTGTTGAATCATTAATTTTGACTGTTCATTAAAAATAGCTTGTCATTTAATTATGTTTACTAAGGCTATTTTTTGTCTGATATTAACATTTGTTTGATAATTATGAAAAATTAAGTGAAAGCAGAAACAAATTATGTACTCTTTACATAGCATTGTAGATGAGTGGAGCTTTTATTATTGTGAAAAGAGGACAACAAAAATGAGGAAAGCAGCAAGATGAGTTTCAGAGGGTTGTTTTGAGAAAATTACTTGTATCACTCATCAAATTCTTAAGACAACTCTATTATGGTTATTAGTATTTTCTAACCTCTGGCTGAACCATATCTGCATTCTCAAATTTCACATATGGCTTTCAGTGTTCTGGGGATCAAAGTGCTTTCCTGGCAGATCCACTTTAAACCAATGAACTGATGTATACATTTACTTCTGCGGGGAAAATGTAGTTTTTAACTGCATGTCACTTCAAAGCACATTTAACTCCTAGGTGGCAGAATGTCTCCCTGCTGCTCCAAACCATGTGGCGCCTCATGCACTTAACACTGATTTCTCACTCATAAGTCACGCAAGTTCTGGACATGTGAAAACACAAGACACAGAGGGAGGTTTGCAGAATAGTTCCACAGACAAGACCTCTTTCGGGGTTTAAAGTTGGGTTACCTCTCTTGAATTCCTCCAGCATCACGTCCAGCTTGGTGTCACTAAAGACGCAGTGCATGGGATGCTTGTAGAACTGCGTGATTGTTTTCAAGGGAGTGCAATCGTCCGGATCCACGAAGGCCAAGTCTTTCACGAAAAGGATGTCCACAATGTTGGACCTGTCGTTCTCATAGACCGGAATTCGGGTGAAGCCGCTCTGCATCACGTCAGACATGGTACAAAAGTCCAGGACCGCGTCTGATGATAGCATGTAGCAGTCTGTCAGAGGGGTCAAGACATCCTCCACGGTTTTGGTCCTCAGCTCCAGGGCTCCCTGGATGATGTTCAGCTCTTCCTTGACCAGATCATGATATGGATCCGTGACGCGCAGCATGGCCACCAGCTTCTCCCTGGTGTAAAAACTGCTGATTTCCTGGTGCAGCATGATGTCCAGGATCTTGGACACCGGGTATGCAATGGGGAAGAAAATTAGCATTAGCAAACGGGTGGCGCACAGAGTCTTGGAGGCGATGGCGAGGCTGTGCCTGGACGCAACGGAGTGGGGTAATATTTCTCCGATAAAGAAGATCCCCAAAGTGCAGGAGGTAGTCGAGAGTGCGGTCATTCCCAAAATCTGGCACATCCACACCACAAAACACGTATTTGTGAGGACGTTGCCCAGCACCACAGTGCAGAGGATGTAGTTCCCATGTTTACGCACGGATTCTATTTTCCGTGCGTATTTCTGCTCCTTTTCTGTGCCGCTGTTCTGCAGGACCCTCAGCTCCACGGGGTCAAGAGCCAACATGCTGATGTTCAGCCCGCTGCACAGGACAGATAGCGCTAATAAAAGCACAGAGACCCCCGCTTGGAGCCAAACATCTGGCTCTGGAGGTTTCTCCACCACAGCCAGCCAGAAGTCTTTGGTCCTGAAGTGTTTCCATTTCACTCCGTCAAACGCACACATGGAGTAGTATTTGATCACCTCATCTTTGCGTAAGTCTTTGGCCAGCAACTCAAGCAGGACAGAGTTGTGACTTGAGGTGGACCTGAAGGAGCCAAGCAGTTCTATATCGGAGCTCCGGGAGCTCTCCTCCTCACACGGGTCTCCCTTGGAGCGGAGTCCCCTCTCCGCATCCTTGCTGTCGCCGCTCGGCTCCTCTATGAAGGCGATCCACGGAGCTGCAGGTGCGGCGTCAGGTCTCCCGCTGATGTTCGCGCTGTTAGGATGCTCGGAGTAGTAAACCCTCAGCATGAAGCGAGCCCCCTCGGTCGCCCTCAAAATCCCGTCCTGCACGGACAGATCCCCGCTCTGAGTGTCTTCGGGGCGAACGCAAAGCAGCGCCACCGCCGGGGCTGGCAGAAAAGAGAGGGTCACGGTGAGAAAGATGAGGGAGAGCCGGCGCGGATGCAGGATGCAGCAGAGAGCATCCGCAGCATCCACAGCCATGGTGCTGAATGAACTGAAGGACGTGGGAGAAGTAGGTCACATGGTGTGCGGATGGGATGGATGGAGCAGCTGGTATGTTGCAGAGGGAGACAGAAGAGGGGGGGCGGGGGGGACTCAGAGTGGGGGGGGGGGGGGACTCAGAGTGTGGGGGGGGGGGAGGGGAAGCTGAAATAAAAATGACCAATTCTGACGTATGCTCGATTTGCTTTCTGCCGCTGTTCCAAAAATAGAAAGGGAAAAGCCCTGACATAAATAATGAACGTGATTCAGCACTTAGCCTGAAACTGAGCTGGGCTCAAAAGAACAAAAAAAAAAAAAAAATTGGTGCAGAATTTTAAGCAAGAATGCAAAGGCAAAAAAAAAAAAAAAAAAAAAAAATGTTGCAGCAACAAAGTATGTGTATTTAAAAATGCTGTCTTACACTGTAAACTACCCTTGCTGCAACCACTGGATGGCAGTATTTCTCCTTGTTTAGATTTGACCCGCTATCCAAAACACCGGATAAAATTTGCTTAGTAGAGTTCAAGTTCAAACTCAAGACATGTCTGATTTAAATCTAAGTGCTTTATGTGCTTGACACAAATCACTGTTTAAAATATGGAAAGTTTGCTCATAACGAATAAGGGCGAAGAAGGAAGAAACATTAATTTTGTATCCTGCAAGTTGATGACATTGTCAGAATTTTTAGAATTACTGCTTGGATGGCGAGCAGAAGAAGCGCAAATGCCAGGATCATAATTATTGATATATAACTTTAAAAAGAATACCAAACATACCAGTTTGAACGTATAAAAATAGTAGTATTCTTAGCAATTATTCAGTCAGATGCTGGCTTTATGTCGAACTTGTTCAGAGTATGTTTCAATGCTTGAATAGCCATGTAAATGTAACATATCCAAAAAGCAGTCGAATAAATAAATAAGTAAATAAATAAATAAAATGAATGATAAAAAACAATCTTACCTTTTTTTAAAAAACAAAAAGTCAACCCATTCTCCTCTACATCAAAATTGATCTGTTCTCTTCCTACCTCTCCCTCAACTCATAGCTCATACGCATAAGCAGCTCTATTTTCAAATATGCCAATGAACACAGTCATGAAAATACACACAATTAGATCATATAAATCAATTGAAGACGAGAACTACTTAAATATTCTCCTGTCTGCACTTTAAGAAAATCAAAACCGTGTTTAAAATTAAATGCTTTTTGGACTGGTTCTTTTGAAGAGGCTCTATCTCTGTAAGAATACAGGAAAACAAAAACATGTGGTTTGCTCGGAACCAACGCCGTTTATTATGAATATTATCGAGGTAGCATTGGTGAGATTTGTTACTGTAACTCATATGCCAATTTAATTATTTCTGAGTTTTAAAAATTATCCGTGTAAGAAGTGTCTATTTATTTCTTTATGATTTCCGTTCATATTTCAGCTATAGTGAGGAACAGAAGTGAAGTTTTCAGCCTCTTGAGCTCCGCGGAGCAATAAACGAAAGCTCTATATCCTCCTAATCCGCTTCTTATGATCTAGATTTTTGGGTAAATGTATTTATTGGATCTGGATTTCGAAGAGAGGAAGGAATTAGTGTCGCTTGAGATTAATCGTTCGATTACGACACATAAGGCAGGGTATGCTGACACCAGATTGCACCGCCAGACGCCCGGCTGCAATGTTTTGACAATTTGTTCATCGCAAAAAATAATAAAAAAAATAGATAAATAAAAATGGATGGACCGGTCTGCACAGGAAAGAGAACTCGCCAAAAAAGTAAGTAAGAAAGAAAGAAAGAAAAGAAAACAAAAAAGAAAAAAAAAAAACGGGAGGGAAGAAAACCTGTAAAAACCCCGGACCATGAGGGCTATTCGTGAAACGTGTAAACGTCCTGTATGTCCTTCATAATTACCAGGGGAGATACATCCATCATCGAGGTTATGCAAAAATGTCATACAGCAAATTTATATAAAAAGCATTTGCTTTGTATGTAGTAATGAATGCGAAAAAGGTGTAAAACAACAGAAATTAAATGAATGCAAGATCCCAGGGAAGAAATTAGGTCGACTTTCTTTCTATTTTCTTCTTCTTCTTTCTGCGCTTGCACAATAATTTTGTATCAGCTTATTACAACAAACTGGAGTGCTATGGTAGAAATATTCCATATCTTTCTCTATCGGGATTGTTTTTATTATTGTTTATTCCACAGTATGAATGAATTCAGTCACTGAGAACAGAAGAACCCCAGCCTCTCCAAGGTTCCCAAGCAGATTGCAATCTAAGAAAAGGGAATCCATCTCGAAGAATAAGATTGTGGAGAATATAAATGCCCTCGAGCACAACCTATATTTTACCAGCAGCCACTTAAAGGCGGATTTAAAACCTTGTAAAGGGTCGAACAGATAAGAGCTTTCTGTTAATAATGTATTTTGAAAGCTGACAGTTGAAACTGGGTTGATAAATAAGCAGCTCCAATGTGTGAAAAGACAGCTTACACCTACTGGCCTTTGGTTTTCTGCAGATTCGTTGTCATGAGTCTAAGCTCGTAAAAGGCCGGTTAGATGAAAATAACATTTATTTTTTTCTGGTTCGCTGTTGTTATTTCATACGACAGAAATAGATTACTTGCGCCTGGATGAAATGCTTGACGACTTGAATAAGTTTTACAAAAACTCCTGCTTTTTTTTAAATAAATAAATATCTATAGGACTTTATGAAACAAGTAAACTATCTTTGTTTAAAGAGATAATGTGTGAACTTGGGGTTTCAAAAAAAGGCTTGATGTGCTATATTTTGCTCATCCTTTATCTCATCTTTGACAGTCATGATCTAAAATGACACGATGTTAGAATCTGGCGCGAGAAACATGTTGGTGCGTTTTTCCTCCACACCTCATGCAAAATCTAAGCAACGTCAGGACCCAAACTCTCATAGCTCTGTTTTTCTTTTTTTGTTTTTTTGTTTTTTTAGTTCCTTTTGAATGTTTTTGAGGAGAGCTCTTGTTTCCCTCTCCAAATATGATCCCAAAAATATGCGGTCAGTTTTAGCTCAGTGCTTTTTCAAAACTACTTGGAACTCTTCGAATAACAACATGAAGTATGTTACTGTTCTTAGAATAGATATACCTTCACATCTCATATACATATGTATTTATGAGATGTGAAGAGATCTGCAGATTAGCAGATTTCAACGAGAGTAATTCTAAGTTTGGGTTAATTTGCGCAACAAGTCATTTCACACATGTTCTTGCAACTTTATTTATTTAAATATAAATTTATTTATACTGAAATGTTACGCGTCTTTATTAATAAACTTCCCAGATTTCTTTATTTTGGAGGTAAAAAATATTTTTAACTTACATTAATGGCAATGAAGTCGCGCGCTGATTAGTAATTAAGCCTGATTGATATGACAATATCAGATTTAGGTTTATTAAGGGCTAAATATGCATGCAGGTCAGAACATCTACCGTCGAAAATAATTGTTTATAGACAATTGCCCCAGCATACAGAATAAATGAATGTATTCTGTTCGACAAATTGTTCATAATTTAAATAAAACTTTATTTAATTCTGAAAACTGCATTCCAATTTAGGGCGGTTTTGGAAAAATCGAATTTTCTTTATTTTGTAGGAAAGTACCAGTCAGTAGGAAATATGAAGTAAATAATGCGTCTTTTATTCCCACTTGTACCTCACATGAGGTTAGGAAGTTAAAAACTTTTTTTTAGTATCGTACTTCAGAGAACCAAGAGGGGCGGTGCTGCTGCTTCTCCTCCTCCCAGTTTTCAGCTCCCACAACCGGGAAGGCTGGCTCGGGGCGTGCGCTCTTGCTGGCAGCTCCCAAAAATACACAGAGGGGCGGGGAGGGGGGCAGAAGGGGTGAGAACACAAGACAGGAAGACTGATTCAGATCGATGAGACCGAAGTAAAGTACCGACATCGCACTTTGTGGCTTAAAAAACTGTTATTTTTCGTTCAGTCTTTAAGCCTCATTACGCACACTGATCCCCTCTCTCTGACACAGAGAAGATGCCCAAGTGTTCACCCTGTGCGTCCCCCTGGTCCTCCCTGTGGCTGACATCTTTTGTTATTTTGGTGGTGCAGTCGGTAATCTCTTCCTCGTACTCTTCCTCCTCCACGTATCAGAGAAACGCAGCTGGCGGGAAGCGACCAGGTTTCTTGGGGAGGACGCTGGTTCTCCTGGATGTCAACACCCGCAGTCCGATCAGAATCCTCAACGACAACTTCTTGTCGCTGCAGTTGGACCCCGCGATCATCAAAGACGGCTGGCTGGACTTTCTGAGGTAGAATATTCTCCATCAGTACTAACCTGTATGATTGCTTCTGAAATGCAGAATACTGATAAGTCCACTTTTGAAAAACTTGGTATTATTTATTTATTTATTTAAATTTTTGAATGTTTATTACGAAGGCAGCCACGTTGTCTCAACTGTCATGGAGTGATCAGACACGTTTTCTCTTTTGTTTAAAAGAAAAGTGGATTCAAACCTATATTAACAGAGAGCCGCCGACCGGACGACTAGCTTATACTACTTATAATTAAAACTTGTGTTCTCATTTCTACACAGCACCCACAGTAATATTGTGACGCTAAGTGTATATGGAAAAATGCTATGTACTACAGTAGCACCATAATTATTTATCTCTTGCTGGAAAAAAAGAAAAAAAGAACTATATATATATATATGCTTCAAATATTCCCAGTATAATTTGTATATTAGTCTATCATTTCACACAATCACGCTTATAGCAGCCGTCCCTATTGTGGAAACAGCTTGATTTAGGTTGAGTAAAACCTGTAGGCAGAAGTACTATAAGATTCGAAAGTATATATCTTAAAATTCCGTGACCTAGAAGTAAAATAAGCGTTCCTATTAGTTTGGCTGCACCCGCCGTTTCTCCCTTGAAGCTGTTCTTGAATTTTATGAACAATTAAAGCGTCAATGGGTTAATCTCTGCTTTAAAACAAAACCAGGATAAAGGAGAATAAAACATGTTAGGTTTAATCTTAGATTTGGCCTCTGCGAGTTTCTGTCCTTCCTGCCTCAGGTTTATAATCCTTTACCTGCGCTGCCAAGTAACTTGAATTCCATATGGAAGAAGGAGTTATCGTCTACTTATTAGTCTACAAGAAATAGTTAATGAAGAACTTTTGTATTGTGGCACACAATACAAAAGACCTACGGTGACGTAAAGTTGCCATAAAAGTCATAAAGCTTATTTTATTCCACGCCTGTTAAATTTTTTATGTCATTGTTTTATTGGACAAGAAAATAATAATAAAAATAATAATAAAAAAAAAAACAAAAAAAAACATTCTGATATTTTTCTGCTTCTCTTTTCTATTTTGCCGTAATTGAAAACTGTAGTATGAATACTGTCACAACCTGTAGTATGAATACTGTCACAACCTCTTACTGAAAGAGGTTGTGACAAACCTCTTCTCCAGTAAGTTTATTTTTATTTTATTTATTTTTTTAAAAATGTAATCCTTTTGTTTTTCTCTCGTGTCTCCGTAGCTCCAGGCGGCTCGTGACCCTGGCGCGCGGCCTGTCTCCTGCCTTTCTGCGCTTCGGCGGAAAACGAACCGACTTCCTGCAGTTCAACAACCAGAAGAATCTTGCCAAGTTCAGGGGCCCTGGTCCAGACTACTACTTGAAGAATTACGAGGACGGTAATTAGACGCAGCGTTTCTCTTTTCGCGTTAGTCTGACGTTATGTTTGTGTCAGAAAAAAAAAAAAAAGATATGGCGTCGCCGTCTCTGGTGTCTTGTCTCACACTTTGTTCTGACAAACATACATTTCAGATCAAACAGCATAATATTTACCTTACCTCCACTGATAGCTGACCTGTCATTTATAGTAAATGTAGTTTCATTTAAGTAGGTTCCCGTTTAGCTGAGACACGTCACTTCAAACGAATGTAAAAGAGGAAAAAAAAAAAAAATAGTAGTCCGTGATGGATGGATTTATTCCCATTCACGCTCACCCCTTGATTAAATTAATGCTAGTGCAACAGTCCTTGAACGAGCTCCTGTGAGCCAAGCATAATTCTAATTTTATGTAAGAAAATAAAATACCTACGTTGTGCGGGCAACGTCTTAAAAGTTTTAAAACTGCGCCTGTTAGTTTTGAAAATTGCATTGATAATTTGGAGCTGGTTTCCAAAGCTCCGTTCGGGACTTAGCTCTGGGTTATGAAACACAACAAATGCCTTCTACAAATATCGTAAATACCCTATTATTGCTTTATTTCGTGACAAAAATCATAAATAAATATAAAAGGTGCCATGGTTATTTAAGATGTTTGTGTTTTGCCTCTTTTTTTGAAGTTGGAATAATTGCTAAAATCCATGATAGCTGCCCTTTAAAAACATAATTATAAAAGCAGCAATAATACAATTAAAGCTCTGCTAGAGATGTGCTTCCTTAGAGTTTGATTGCTTTAAATTGCATTAAAAGTTACTTGTGGTGTTTTTGACTTGTTAGTTTATTTGGTCACTGGGTACATAAATTAGCAAATTCCTCTGGCTTACTGAATACAGCTGGAAAATTGTTGTAAGGCTTTTTTGTATAACAGTTCAAGATTTAAATTTCAACTTCCCACATAGGGGTGCAGCCTAGTTATGTTTGTATTCTTGAACGAGCAAAAGTTTGGATCACAAGTTTCTGTGGGTCAGAAGCAGAAATATTTGGGAATCGCTATTCTACAGCATTTGTTACTCTTGAACAGTATCACCAAATGATAAGTTTACAAAGGAATTAAGCTAACTATGTAAATCTTTACACAATGCTAACATTGGATTTTTAACAAAAACAAAAACTCAAGAGAAAAAGAGCATATATGTCTTAATTATGTTTTTGTGTGTGTGTGTGTGTGTGGCAGATATAGTTCGCAGTGACATTGCACTGGACAAACAGAAAGGCTGCAAACTCGCCCACCATCCTGACATCATGCTGGAGCTGCAGAGAGAGAAGGCTGCCACCACACAGCTCGTCCTACTGAAAGAGCAGCTGTCCAACATCTACAGCAACATTACAATAACAGGTAGGAGATCAAACACACAAACTCCCCTGTGTTTTGGACACCAACTCTTATGGCAACATCTCCTGGATTCTGTGGGTCATGCTTTAGCACTCACATGATATCTAAGGTATGCAAGAGTAAACCTTCAGCTTTTAGAATGACAAATGCAATTTCTGAAACAGGAATGTGGGGACGGTTGAGGTGCGGTAGCAGAGGCTTGTTTATAGTGCATTGACATATTCACTTGTAACACTTAACACAGTCTGCTGAAGAAATTGTGGGAGCCCTGATTTTGGGTGGGCTGCATACCATTTAATGTGATTTATACATATTCCAGCAGGGCACTATAGAAAATGATTTTTAGTTGTAAGTATTTATTTATGGTCTTTGGACATTTAGGCAGTTTTTGTGAAGGCTATGTGGACCTTCTAATTCCAAAATAAAATTTCACTGATTGATAAGTATTTAATACTATGCATCAGACTGGTGAAGTTTTCTTCTCTGTTGTACTCTTGCTTCTTATCCTCCCTACCATCTTGAAAAGACATGAGTGGGAGATTTTTATCTTTTTGTTTAGGCAGGATTTTTATTCCCAAACACAAACCCACCCTGAGATTGAGTCCCAAAAGCCAAAGAGCCGTAGAAAAATAATTTTGAACTTTGGAAATGACTGGCAACAGTGTTAGAGAATATATTAATTTAATTCTGTATTAGAGCCAAAATCCTTTCTGCAAAACCCCACTTTGCCACGGATCCCGCGCATGAAATATTTGGCCATGTGTTTTAAAAAGGAATTGATGAATTACAGAAAACAAACCTTCTAACTCAACCTCAAGTGAACCAAGTTGTCAGACACATTTTTGGTCAGTATAAGCGCAGAACCGGTGGCCTCGCATCAGTTCGCTTGTGTTGTATTCATCATGCACTCTGATGGTTCTGCTGCTCTGGGGCAAAATGACCTTCTGTGTGTTGCTGCAAGAATGATAATGGGAGATATTTGGAACATAGATCAGATGTTAAATAGTCTCAAGTGCACCAATCAAAACATGGCCAGGTAGTATTCATCAAAGTAGGCAGTAAGAATTCAGACCTGATTTAAAGAGAAATTTTTTCACAAATTTAGCTCAGGAGTCAAACTGTAGTGCATTTATTCTTTAGTGCCACTAATCTGTTGACGCAAACTTTGATATTCTGGTCTTTAATTCTGTCACAACCTACCTTGAGACATATTGTTCCCAGCAAATTCAGTTGTTTTATACTTTTTGCAAATTACATATTTTTATCAAGAGACATTGCACTACCAGTGACAATGTATATGTGATCTTCTTTAAAGTCATGGCAGTTGGTCTGGTTAGTTTCTTTAGTGCAGGTTAGCAATTTGTGCCCTTATTCTTGCTAAATAATATTTGCATAGAGCTGCAAAAGCTTTCAAAAAAGCTCACGTAGCAGTTTTTAAAATTGCCGACTCTAGAGTGAACAACTAATATATTTCTGACATACTGTTGTGGAAACCTGTACATATTGCAGAACTGAACCACTAAAATAGTATTACATTTTTTGTCATTTTTTTTAGCTGAACATCTTAAAGAGTCAACCCTGAAGCTGACGTTACAGACAATTAAAACACAACCATTTTAGCTATTAAAATGAAATAAAAAATATAAAAATCATGTTACAATGGTCAAATAGATCAGCTGGCAACAACTTTGTTTGGAACACAGAAGTATTGACAAAAATAAAAAATGCATTCATGTTTTATTTACACTTTGGACAGTTTCTTAACTTTGGATAGTCATAAAAAACTCCTAGCATTCTTAATGCTTGACCTAATAGAATATACTCTGATGCATTTTTTTAAAGGAATGAAACAAATTCTGATTTTATGCATAAATTGAAATAACCTTGCACAATCTGGTATTCCTTCATCTTGTGTTGGAGGCAAAACTGCAATCAAAGAACCTACAGCATTAATTTTAAGCTACAGTTTCTCTTTTTACCTTGTTACCAGTATTTGAAGTTTTCTTAAACTGCTGCCACTGTAGCCGATAATCTGCTTTCTCCGCAAGATAGCCAGAATAATAATACCTAACTTCATGTCTGAAGTAGTTTAACAATTGTCTATTGTTCACTCAAAAGCATCATTTTAGTTTATCAGACAAGCCGATAAACAAGTTCTTGCTAATATTCCCATTAAGGTCTTTTAGCATAATGCCCTCTTAACGTCAAATATTTCTAATTTCTTAAATAAAGCATTCCTAATAAAAATATCGGATTGCAATTTATCCGAGATTTTTTTTTTAGATTTGCTTGTAAAAATGCTAGAAAGTGTAATCTTTTTCACATATATCTTTCCTGTTTATTTTGATAGAAATATTGTCACTGTATTGACAGTACATAGAATTGTTGACTCGCTCTCTGCATGCTTGAACTGGTATTTTTACAATTTATCTTTGGTGATGAGTTCCAAGGAAATAAGAATAATAATGAAACATAAAATAAGAACTTATTTAGTTCAAAAAGGAACAGGAAGAAGCTTATATGGTTCCTTGTCTTTATGTTGTTCTCAGATTCTCTGAATGTCAATAACTTAACTAACATGTCCATATTTCCCATATGCTTATGCTTTCTTTACCGAACAGCTGGGTGGAAGCGATGTCGCCTTAGTGATACTAAAGAACAAAAACATAAATAATTTGTGGATTATTAAAATATGCATACTTCTTTGAAGCTCGTCATGGGTTCAGTCATTAGTTTAATGCCTAAATTGAAAAGCAAGTAATAAAACTGTCCTTTGTCAAAAAGAGGTAGGGGTCGTCAGATGAAATATTGTTACAGTATAAATTATGGCCAAAATGAATCCTAGCTAAAGGTTATTTTTGCCATGTGCTTTGACGTTTTTTGCCACATATTACTGATGTATTAAGACCCGATGGAGGATTTTGTATTCCTAATACTAAACACTTGCATTGATGGTTCAAATTAGGAGGTATGGGGTGATGATGAGAGATAGAAATGTGCGTCATGCTGCTTTTGAGTCGCTGCCATGGTTATGGTGAGTCTGCGTGGTGTAACTGGGGAAAATAAGGCGAAGCCAAAAATTATTCTATTTAGAAGATTTAATTTGTGGTTTTGAAATTTCCTTGCCTTTTAAGTTCAGCATTGCTGGGAAATGCTAGTCAGAGGAATGGAGAACAAGTTGAATGATGTCTGTAATGGTGCAGCTGCTGTTTTCCTTTCATGGTGTGAAATGTTTGGTGGAATGTAACATATATTGTGTTAAAGGGAATTCGGTCAGCAGAAGAGGCGGCGATGACACTGAAAAAGTATTAAAAGTGTGCACATGCTTGAATAATCGCCTCTTCATTATTCCGAGTTGAATAGAAAGCATGTTATGTAAACTGGAATCTGCGTGAAGGCTTGTCATCTCTTTGGTTCGGGAAGAAGCAGGGGTCTGGAGGCACTAGGGATGTTTTTGAAAATGGTCTGGTATCAATTAGTCAAGATTTTAAGTGCATATGTGTGTGCGTGTGTGTATGTGTATGCATGAAGGCAGGTGGTGCTTAAAGGACCTTTAACAGTCTTGCTCCATCCTTTTTCACTCACCACTGTCTGCCCTTTGACCTCAGCTTGTTAGAGTCATCAGTAATGGGGCCACTATGAGTCAATGTGCACACACACATTCAGCAGGGGAATTGAGTTCAAAACTACCATAACCTCAGACAAGGTCACGGTAAGCATCTTTTTAAGTCTTTCTGCTTAAACATGTCCCTCCTTTGAATTAGTTCCTTCATTTTGTTGAATTATTATTTTTTTTCAATTGATTTTGCATTACTTACCTTCCATCTCTTATTTTTGTTAGCAAAAAAAAAACCCAAAAACATGTACTTATTTCTTTCCTATCACTGCTGTTTAGATTTAGAGAGTAACTCAGTGTTAAATGCTTAGCTCAGCGAATTAGGTCTAAGATTCAGTTTGAGATCTTAAGATCATTGTGATTGATATAGGTTCAGAGTTTAAACAGAAGTTGTATGCAGTTTATTTTAAAATAATAATAAAAGAATATCACTGTACAAGTTATAGAACAAACTTACAGTATTTTAGATTTGTGCACAAAATTCAGTCTGGGAAAAAAAACTGCCTTTCTTTCTAAAAGGGAAAAGCTGATATATTTTGTAAACCTTCACCATACACAGGGACATCACTTACACAGAAAAAAATAACAGTGAAGAATTTTTTTAAGTTTGTCATTGTAACCCTATCCTAGATTAAGTTATTAAGGAAGTGGAACAAAAATATCTCAAAGGAGGAGATGTGAAACTGAATATGAAAACATGGGAAGTATTCAGAAAGCACATAGGAAAAATACTCAACTTTCACATCTTAATTCACATGTTTTGAAAATATAGTAGCTCTTTATGTTTCTCTCTGCCATTATGTTTCTCTCTGGCATACAGAAATTTGTAATAGTTGATAAATAACTGCAACATGAGGCTTAGTGTGACTGACAAAGTGTAAAACTGTTTCTTGGGTTTATAATGTAATTAAAGAAATTGCTTTAACTAAATTGGTTGTGTACGTTTGATTGAGGTAAAACAATATTTTAAAAAAGGAAAATCTTTTTTGTACAGATTCATTGGAAAACTGGTGGAAAACTGGGGCTGAATTAACTTTCTCTGGACTGCTGTTGTGCTTGTTTTACAAATGACAGAGCACATAGAAGGTAGTTAAGCAAAGTCGACATAGGGAAACCTATCCAGCATATTCATCACAAAATTCTGTGGGTTTTAGTCTTAAATCAAACTAGAAACCCAATGCAATCTGGAAACAACTCTGTCAGACTGATGAGGGTAAAACAAAACCTTTTGGCTTCAATGAGCAATGAAAAGCTCTGAAGGAAAATAAATCTCCTGAATTTCATCAAGATCTCTGGCTCATCTGTGTAGCTCTAAAACAAGTGTTCTGGGGTTTTATTTTAGCCAGAATGCTGAAAAATGTTTCCCTGGTAGCCAGAAGATTAAACTCAGTTTAAAACTCCTAAAACATTCTTAACTGCAAAATGATCATGAATAGATCTCCAAATTAACAATACGAATACTCTGCAGACCAAAACGTGATTAAAATAAATTGGACAAATCCCTAATGAACATTTCATCCCAGACAGCCTGAGCATGTAACTTATCAAGAAGTGAGTAAAGAGGCCTGCCAGAAAGGTGAATGTTCTCATTAAAGATTAACTTTCTGTCCATATCACAGATTTTCAAATCCTACAGGACGAATGGGAGACAGATGTAAAAGTTAAAATGAGAAATGCTTAAGTTACATGTGGGAATACACTCAGACATTTTGCAAAATTATAGAAACTGAAATCTTGTTTCAGTCAACCATCTCAAATTTCTTTTGCTTATAAAGTTAGATGTTAAGACACCTATTTAATTAATTAATTTATTCATTTATTTGCTTGGATTGCACTTTACATTACAATTTTGGTCTTATCTGGGTAAATATTTGTGAAGCAAACAATCAAAAGAGGTTTTCTTTAAATATAACAAAATCCAAAAGCCTTCTTTCATTGATTTCTTATTCCATAGCTTAAAATGGATGTTGTGCATATGAAAGCAAGGGAGCTTTCAATTCCCAGACCACAGCTGAATGTTATAAGTGACTAACTATTACAGAGAAACTTGTCACTTTTAATAAATATTATTTTACAAAGGTAACCATGTCATCAGGTTGCTTTTCAGTCATTTTGTAAATAGGTCTCTCAAAATGAAAGTAAAATTCGGCACTAAATATGTTGCCTTAAGCCTCACATCCTTTAGCCTCTCTTCCCTCTCTATTCTTTAGGCTGATCTCATATGAGCAGTATCATGTGACAGGGAAGTTTACATCTTTCAAAGCCAGCTAAGACTAAATTAGACACCAATACCTGAGCCCTCTCTGCTTGAAATGACACAGAGGTGCAGCACTTATATCCTTTGTATCTTTGGAGTCTATACACATCTAGCATTGGGATACCATTTCTTTCCAGAGGAAGTGGTTCAATGGTCTTTTGGACGTTTCCAAAGTATTTTCCACATGCCCCATTAACCAGTTCACAGGATAAAAACTAGTGTCAGTAATGTTATTTTTTAGAAACATTTTTATTTGGGTTAAAAAAAATAAACCAGGGCTGCAACTAAGGATCATTTTAGCTATTAATAAATAGTATTTTCTTTATCAATTATTCTGACAATTACCGTAATCATACAAAAATGTAGACATTCTACAGATTCTTCATTTCAGTCTTTTTTATGCAATATTAGAAACATAGTAAATGATAAAAATAAACAAATAATTACATTTCTTTTTTTATTTTATTATGAAAATAAATATTGCATTGCCTAAAATACAACAACATAGCAATACTTTAGTGTACTATTGCTCCGTTGTAGTAAAGGATGCACCCGCATAAATGCTCTCAACATGTGAAAAGCTCAGCCCTTTGTGGTTGACTTAACATCAATACAGCATAGGCATAGTCTGTTGATTATTTTTTGGATTAACCAGTTGATAATTGGATACCAAAAGCTATTTAATGGGCAACTTTTTCCACAGAATTTGAACCAGGTGAAACTAAAACTACACCACTTGAGGAGAACTTATGAGTAGAACATGTTTATAAACCAAAGGTGGTTCTTATCTTAAATTCAAATTCCTATTCCTACCATCCTGAAGCGAGACTACCTATATTTTTCATTCTGATGCTGGGGAAATAAGCCTGAACAGTTTTCCCTGCTGTCGATAGTCTTGGCTTGAACTACCAAACAGCTGTGCTGAGAGAGATCAACTGGCTGTATTTGAAGCAATCCCTGAAGCTGACTCTAAGGACTTTGTGCCTGAGGAAATTGAGGTGTGGTGCACCAGCCAACAAGCTGGCCAAGGTGGGAGTTTTCATGTTATTGGTCCAGAAGCACACAAGAAACAAAAGGGGATTTATCTGAACCTGTCTTTTCTTCATCCCCTCTAGTCCCCATTTTGCTTGGGTGCTAAGCAAACAGGAGATAGAGGGAGAGAGTTTCCACACATTGACATGCATGTTTTTGGTCAAGTTTTTGCAAGTATAAATATTTCCGAACAGCAGAATTGTTGTCGTTCTTATTTGCTAAGAAAATGTGCAGTGCCCTTCTTTCAGTCTGCTGACCGGCAGTGCTGCTCAAAGGTCAATACAGGCAGATAAAAACTGCTTTCTTTCTTTGGCATCTAATTTAAGAAACTGTGTTGTAAAACATCTGTGGTTTTCAAACCATAACATCTTGAAACCTTGATATACTTGTCTGATACATGACACCTGTTCATAGACATTCAAATATTGTTTGTTGGGTAGATAATGATCTGACTTATATTACTCCTCAAAATGAGATTAACACATTTGATGCAAAAATATATCAGAAAAAGCAATTACTTCTGTATGATAGCAACACAGAGCATTAAAGTGAAGTTCTTTCCCTGACAAAAAGTACCAGGCACCAGAAAGAATATACAGGAGAGAAGAAGGTGGAAAATCTGTAAAGACAAACATTAGAAGCGTCCACATAGGAGCGAATTCACTAAACATCTGTGAAGGGCTTGAAAATGTTTTCTTCAAACAAACTGGCACAGCCGTCCACAGATTGCTTCTAGTTACAGCTTTCTGTTTGTACTCACTTCAAAACGAAACATATTTTCTTTCAGCTAAGAGAAACACACTCTGTCTTTCCTATTAGTTCTGCTATGTGACTCCTTTCTCCCTTTTCTAGTATCCTGTTAGAATCTCTTTTCAAGGCCTGAAATGGTTCTTTGGTGTCTTTCTCTATTTAAAATGACTTTGCGACTATTCAAACACAGGGTGTGAATTTGGATAGATTGAGTGTTTTTGCTTGCAGCTGCCATAGTGCCTGTTAAATCTCCTGGTTATTGCTTAACACAGATTTATGCAACTTTCTCACAAGTTTTACACCATTATGGCACACAAAGTCTCTTTCTGCGTGTCAGAAGAGAAATGAGAATGATCTTCTTTGGTTTCTTGTTGTCTATAAGAATATTGTTGGTTTTGAGCTCCTAATGTGGAATATTGACAAACTGTGGCGGCATGAAAAACACTAAAGATTGTGTGTAGGTCTTCACTGCAATCCCCTTTGTTTAGTATTTGAAGAAGATAAGATGAAGTTCTGCTGCGCTGTTTAGCTAGCAACTGAGACGTGTCACAAATGCAGTGTTGTTATACAGAAACATTAATCTTTGGAGGATTATCAAATAAATAGAATGATCAAGATCAGATGTTACAGACAGCGAGCTGGTAACCAGCAAAGGGGTAACATCATTTTACAGAGCAGCTGTAATGTTCCAACAATGATTCCCCTGAAGCTGTGGTTCCTAAGCTTTCAAGCTTCTGACCCGCAAAATAAAATGCAAGACACTTAGGACCACGACTCTTGATTGAGCATGCAGGTACTTTCACTGAGTTGCTTAAAAAGTGGTCCAGTAAGAACACAATTGGCATCAACAGTCAGTATACAGACCAATATTTTGTTTTTACTTATTTTCAGGATTTGATTATTATTTTATTTATTATCTTTTACAATTATTTATCAAATGCATGTTCTTTCCATTGTCATTTTGCCTTAGTATTTAGGTTAATTTCTGAAGAGGATCTCAAGATGCAAGATATACACATTTGTGACCCTAAGTGGGATCTACTACTCTAAAGTAAAAACTGTTAGACCCAAATATATATGACTACAAAAACTTGCATAGGAATGAGTTTGCCATTTTGCTAGGCTAACAATAGCTTGCCTTTCTCTGTTTTGACATAAATTTGATAAATTGAGGTTTTGCTCACTTTAGCAGTAAACTTTACTCCTTCATTATAACACAGGGACCATAATTTAGAATGGAAATAAAGTCACCATAAGTCTGTGTAAAGCTGCAACTGCAGTAAATTTTAAATTAATTTCTGTATTGCAACTTCTGTGTTCTCTCACAGAGGGAAAACAAGAGGTGAAGAGAAGTTGGGGTTAAACTTTTGCTTTCTATTTTTAAGTTTTATGATTTTCTCCATATGTTTGCAACATTATACTGAATTATAATCACTTCAAAGAAAGTTTGTAATTTTAAGAGGTATTTAACAACAAAAGCCTGACAGACGTGCCCCAAAGAAGGATTTACCACACACACTCTGCAGCAGCATCTTCTTGTTACTTGAAAATCTGTCAGTGATTCATAAGGATTGTGGCTCACTTTATTTGTGTCTCAGAGCATAAACAACTTAATGCCCCAACTAATTACTTTTGAATGAATTATTTACTTCCTTTCTCACTGCAACTGTAAATGGACATCACTTAATTAAACTCTACTACCGTTCCAGGCAACAGCAAATATGAGCTGTAAATGAGTTTAAACTGATGAAACTGAATTGCGAGCATAGAAAAAAAGTAAATCTGACTGCTCTCACTACACAAATGTCCATTCTAATGTTCCTGGTGAATGATAAAGTACATACAATCAACCGTGGATATTTTTTGGAAGTACATTTCTGCCCTAGTGATTAATGTTTCCCCTGTTAAGTGCTGAGCAAATGCAAAACAAAAAACCTTACCGTGATTCCTGTTGAAGGTTAATGCAATGGAAGTGTGTGAAAACCCCCTATGTGTGTTGTATATTTTTGACTCGGTTTACTAAAAACATCTATTGAACCTCTATATGCAGCTTGATTGCAGAGTTGTGTTAAAAGTCACATTAGTTTTAGGTGTATCTGTAATAGCAACCATGCTTTAAATAACTTGGCTGATTAGATTACTTAGATTCATGTACACAGCGACAAAGTTTGGCTCCAGAATTAAGCCCTGCAGTGCAATACTAGAGTTTCACACATGGAGGCCTTTTTCAGTGTAACGCCGAGTAGTATCTTCAGACAAAGGGGCTCTTTCAGAACAAGACTACATATAAAATTACATGACCTTCTGTTTTATGTTTGTTTGGCTAAATTTATAACATGCTATTTCTTCCTCCTTTCCGTACCTGTCAGGATACAATTATCAGCAGTGATGTAATCTCAGCGTGACAAACTCTTGATTGCTGTATCGCCTGTTTTCCTTTTTTCCTCACTCTTTCCACATGGCCTTCACAGATCCAGAAGTGTCTGTTTTTCTTTGCATCAAAGAATACCTAGTGTTTAAATCATGGATGGACATATCATGCAATTCCATGTGTTTGCAATATGCCCGAGACAAGTGCCAGCAACCTGCAAACGAATGTCATTTTAATAGCCTGACGCATGGGAAATGTTTGAAAGCAGCCCTTCCTCTTCTAAGATTGTTTGGCATGACATTGAACCTCCACATTTTCCCTGGGAACTCCAGAAAGCATACGTTTTGTGTCAGATTTCAAATCATGACACTATGTTCCTGACTGTTTTGAGGCAGCTTGCACCAATGGGACAGATCTGGACCTGGAATGCCGGTGCCTCTTAAAAAAAATGTACATATATACACACAGTGTATGTGTATGTAAGCTCTGTACAAGTCCAGATGAAGTTGTTATTCTGAGGGGAAAACATGCCTCATTCATTACCAGTTAAACACATTTTTATTTCATTTAATTTGACTCACAGGTTCCCATCCATTATTTATGACTATCAAACATGTTCGCGCGCGTGTGTGTGTCAGGTCTCTTTTTGTGTATTTATGGTGCGAAAAGTTTGTTCTACAAGAAGAGCTAGCATGAGGCTAAGCTGTAACCACTGTTTGGAGAAGTGATTTGACCTGGTGTTTAAGAATGTTACACTAATGTTTCTTCTCTCAACAACTTGCACTGGAATTTAACACACTCATTAGTATCGCACAAATGTTTGGACCATTTTTGCATGTGCACGTTAGTGTAACATGTGTGTCCTCTGGGAAAGAGTCTCCATTTCACAGTGAGAGTAATAGGGGTATTTGAGAACTGATCAGGCATAGCAAATCAAAATTGAAGCAGATTTGAAATTTTCTGCTGACCCTCTAGAAAAGAGGGTGAGCAACCTTAGAAGGAGCTGTGAATGTTACATGATGTTTAGAGAAAAAAGACAATTTAGAATATTTGATAAATATTTACAAAAGAAATATGTGGTCATTAATGAAAACCTTACATTTATTTTTTAAGATTTTCAAATCAATAAAAACATCAAACTTTTGCAAGGAGAGGATAAAATAAATACATTTTCTTATAGAGGGTGTTGACATATGCAATGAGAAACTAATGACAGGTAAATAGGTTGAAAGATATATGCTGCTGAGACATTTTGTGTCATTATGTTGTGGAGACTCAATATAATTATTAAGGGAAACTGTTAATACCTGCATTTATTATTACTACTGTATTTAATAACATTAGCTGACCTATTGTCCCAGAGGCAAATTGCAAACCATTATTCTAGGACATAATTTTTTCTTATACGAGACATTTTTCTTTTCATGATGTATCACAGTGACTTAAAATATTGTTAAATTGTTTAATTAATTCAAATCAAAAAGTGTACAGATTAATTAGACAAACTTTTCTATATTTTCAACTTTTCCATAACATTTTATTGTTATGAGTTGCAGCTAACGAAAATCCAAAACTCAGTTTCTCCAAAAATGTGGATATTACAAAAGGCCACAAAATGTCTTTCTTGCTGAAATGTAGGCCTGTAGCTCTACTTACTGTACAGTTTATGTTTGCAATACTTGGTGGAGGAGGAACGTGACTATTGTAGTCCTTATTCTGAAAATGACTGTGCATACTGACTCCAGCTACAATCCATGTCTGGTTAATACTAATAAACTTTGTCCTTGTTGCTTGTGGACCTTTTTGTACCACTTGTTTTCCTTTTATTAAGCATTTTGTTGGATGATGGAAAATCAGTTCCCTAAGTAGTGATCTTATATGCCTTACTCTCCTTGTGAAGGGTGGAAAGCTTTTTTCTTTTCTTGATGTAGTTTGACATATTTATGTATAAAAAAAATCAACTCAGATATAAGTAATTTCTTTCCATGTATAAAAGTCATGTATGTAAAAAATGCCAGCCATTGCAAAACTTCCAAAAGTGGTTACAATAAACTGTGCGGTATTTCGACCCACCGAAGATCAGATGTAAACCCTTGAACATTTTCTGAGGTTTACTTCTGTAAACCCCCGAAAATGTTGCTTGCATAACAGTTTGGCATGTTTCTATCCTCACCACTTATGAATCCTCTATAATTCCATGTAATGTTTTTTTTTTTTTTTTCTTCCTGGAGCACATGGTTGGTTGGATTGTGTTGGACCTTGTCAGAGGCCATTTATCACTCGATGGTGTCCTGCTGAGCTGCAGATTCACAGCTCAGCTCTCAACCCTTCAGATGAGAAAACAAGAGCTTGGCTGAACTAAGTGAGATTCAAACAGTTTTGAAGAAATAGAGGAGTGGAAAGAGTGAGGAATGTGCAACAGTGGGGAAAAAGAGCAAAGAAAGAACAAATATTTCCCTGATAAAATGGAAACAAAGAAAGTTTAACATTTATTTTCTTCCTTTGTTTATGCTGGGCAGAGCTAGCAGTCTTTACCCGCTAAGCCAACCAACACCTGTTGTGTAAAACTGTATAGAAGGTTTTAAAAAAACCCTGTAAATAGTCATGGTTCAGTAAATTCACAAGTAATAGGGTTCCCATAAAGCTCGGAGCACAGGTAACATTGTCAGAGCTCTCTTAAGAAAATATTTTAACAAAAAGGGTTGTTTCTATAAACCTTTCACAACATTATATCTTGCTTATGTCATATAACTAAATTAAAAAAAAACAATAACACAGAACTTTGTGTTTTTCCTCCAAAAGTCAATCTTTCTTTAAAATAATGTACAAATCCCCTACACACTAACACTGAATCAAAGCTAAAGTTAGGAATTATGTTTGAAATGATTGAAAATGCTGATTTTCTTATCAGCAAAAAGTAACGGCATCAAGAAAACGCATGTTTCATCTGTGAAAACATGTCTCACCTAGTTAAATTGTTGAGCAAGAAAGTTTTGCTTGACCTAAAGATATTGCTGCTGGCTTTCTGTGATCTCTGACCTTCACATGAAAAGAGAACATATGTGCCTCTGAGGTAAATGACAAGAAGCTGCTTCCTAATTATGCTGCACAGAACATTCTGCCCGTCGTCTTTTCAAAACACATTTGGAGTTTTTGTAACGAATAAGGTCATACTCATGAGCATGAAGATGTTTTTGGTTTTTTAAGACACTGTGTCAACTTACTGAGTTGAAATAAATGTCTTTTAATGCAGCAATTCATAAAAGTCTCTGTCATTCATAAAAGTGCTGTAGTTGAAAATGCAATTAATATTTTCTAAAATTACATTTTCTGAAATATTTGGAATTATTAATATTGATTTATAGCTCTTCATAGTTTTCGATTGTGGAGTGGTTATGAGGAACATACTGAAACAAAGGAAGTTCCTAACTTTTAAATCACATAGAAATGTCTGAATATGAACATTTAGGTTAAACACTGGTGGTAAAGCATGACGAACAAACAAAAAAATACTGTAAAATTATTTTTATTAAATAACTGAAAATCATCAATGACGTGCTGCTCTGCAATATAACAATGTAAACACAAATTCCAGTCCACAGTTTCTGTTTTATCACTTTCATCATAAAACCAAACCTTCTTTTATCGATATACATGCCTGGACTGCATGTGACTCTGATACACCTCTTAATCTCCAGTTTAATTGCAGACAACTGATGTCTTGGGGCCAAAACTGGCTGGTATTTGGAAATATCCATAACTCTGTCAAACACGGGAAAAACCTCAGTTCTATGTGAAGAATAGTACATTACAGTATTTTACTTTAGAACGACTTGCAGTTGACCAATAAAATTCCTCCTTGATGACAAACCCTGTCTTGTCTTTTATATGTCATAAAAATGTTATTTTCTTCATAATCATAAAAATCAAAATATGTTTACATGTAGCCAAAAATAAGCATTCTGCCGCCTTTACTTAACAACTACTACTACCATGCGTTTAGCGTATACGAGTCATTTTCAGGTCAACACATAGAGAGTTCAACCCAGCTCACAGATTTGTTTCAGCTAAAGAGTTTATACACAAAAAAACACTAAAATAAGAACGGTAATCTTTAGACACAAGGGGACTTTTGGAGATACAAGAATAGGTTATTAACCCATTATTAATGTGCGTATTGATTTCATATACATGGGGTTTTTATAGAGAAATTTCAGCTGTCATTTTGTGTTCTTTTCCATAAAGTTATCTTAGGAAAATTACCATATGTATTCGGTTCTACTTTTAAAACAGGAAGGGGATTTAGTAGATCCCCACATATTGGCTATCAGCACCATAGTGTTTCACAAGGATGTAGTTGTTGGTGTTATTGCAACAAAATGTCTGAAGCTTCTATTTCAAATGATTGTGACTAGTGTATTTTTTTTTAACCTGGATTAAATCTTCTGGCAGGTGATTTTCTTTAATTCATTTAATTACAAAAAGATGTTCTATTTGAATGAACTTCCCTTCGTTTAAATCCCTGATGCATAACATGAATATGCAGCACCATGCACAGCTTCAGGAAAAGTTTAGCCACTTTGCTTTGTTTTTGGTGTCAGAAAATAAGACAGATTGAGGTTTTATAGAAATCACTGCCTCACTGAAGGTCCAGATTACCTTCCAAAGCAATGATTCGTTGCATTATGGGTTTTTGTGTGGGTTTTTTTGTGTTGTTAATTGTAACAAAATGTGATTGGATTGTATTTTGACTCTTCAAAGTGATAACACACAACTTCACATAGTCTGGGTTTATCTCTATAAAGTTTAGAAACTTGACAGGCACAGTAGAAAGTCACTTTATTTTTGATAGCAATCCACTTTTACTTAAATCAACAAGAATGATGGTTTAAACAGAATTACATATTACTCACCTCCTACAAGTTTGTAGATCATTAGACAAGTAGTCAGCATTTGACTGGGCCATTGCAAGACCTTGAAGATATTTTTTTTTATTAGCAATTCTGTTGCAGATTTTCCACTTTATATTGTTGCATGATACAGTTGCAACTTGGCTGTTGTGCAGATGCCTCACCTTCTTGATCACTGCAAAATGACTAACACAAGAATATACTGAGACTCAGTTCAAATTAAAGCACTAATGTGAAGATAAAGTAACTCTAAAATTACCCAAGTAGAAACATTAGAGAGAGCCATAACACAAAACCCAAGGATTATGAGAATATGTGGTTTTCACCAAAAACTTCATTGTCTGTGGCCAAGCATTTCTACTTTATTCACATCTGTCCAAAGGACATTTTTCCTGAGGTCATGCAGTTCATTCAAATGTAACTTTGCAAACCTAAAACATTCTGCTACATTGTTTTAGGTAGAAGAGGTTTCAAACAAGTCATGCTTTTACAATCTTTTCCTCCTTGCACTATCATCACATTTAAGGACTCACAAGCTTTTGTATTTTTGTTTTTGCATTTGTCCTGTTCATTGTACAGTGGTTGCCTGGGGTAAGATCAACTCCTGGTCAGATTGGCACGTGTCTTAAATCATAAGAAGCAATAATTGATTGCTCTTTCTCCGAATACAATTTTAATCGCCTTGTTGATACTGCAAGTACTTAGCTTAGTTTCCTTCCTACAATTACAACTTCCAAGTCAAAGAGTGTTGTGGATCGTTTGACCTGGCAGTAATCAGGAATGATGTGTTTACTGAATGAAGAGAAAACAACAATAGATTTTTAAATTTTTCACTAAGTTTTGCAACTTAGGCTAAAATACATCCAATTCCAGTCATTAGCCAGTTTTTCAGTTTCAGCATCTTGAATGCAGTGTTGTGAAGCAGTATTTTGTGTTAAATGTTTTGTAGTGTCGTAAATCACACTTTAGTGCTGTGATTAATCACAATCAATCACTATGCTAATCTTTCTAAGCTTAAGATGTAAAAATGCAGGTACTCAAAAAATGGTTTGGAAAATGTTCTATTGTCTCAAACCAAACATCTCAGAGTTCCAGATTTTCATATTCAGGAAGGTTTGAAAGAAGTCCTTTTGTTTCCAACATAATTTAGAAACATTAACTGTAAAGTGGTCGTGTTTCAGTGGAAGGACAATTTACCTTTGCGATGAGTAGGGTAGATACTACAGTACCCCAGGCTTCCATTGTTTGTTCTAATAAATTTTTGGCACTAGTGACAGTAATCTGAAAGGAAGACATGCAGCAAAGAAATTGAGGATGGGATTTGACGGTTGTATTGAGGTCCATAGCCCGCTCTAATCACTGTGTTTTTAAAGGCAAAATTTACCACTGAGCACAACAGTCTGACTCTCATTGCTCATCTTTTCACTCAGATTTTTCTTTTTCTTTAAAAGAAGAACACCATTATTACTTCCCGGCAGGGCTGGACAAACGTGGAAAAATAAATTAACCTTAAACTTTACTACTATGCCCATAATTGTTGCTTCCAAGACATGTTATTTATGCAACAGATACAGAACCAACTCTCTCTAGACCCAGCTGAGTTCATCGAAGTCCAGTTGGACAGATGATGCAGCACAGACAGACATACTCAACATCATCTGTACTTTGAGGTATTCGTATAACCAACGTTTCTGACACATTTGAAGGAAATAAAAGATAATCTCTTTCAGATGTTCCTTCAACAAGATTTTGTGCTCACACTTTTTATTACTTTTGTAAAAATCTATTAAATTTGAAATGTAGCAAATGATAGCCTAGACCTCACTTGCAACAGTGAGAAACAAAAAAAATATATATTACATTTTAAAAATACAGATTTCACAAAGACTACCAATTAATTCGTTACACATTTACTGAAAGCATTTTCATTTTGTTAATTTCTTTATCTTTTTATTTTTTTAAAGCACCGTGGTTAGCGTGTCTGTGAAGAAGCGATATGTTATTGAAGGAATTTATATGAGTCTTTAAGTGTAAAATGAAATTTGTTTCGGTCAGAAGAGAGCAGCAAAAAAGAGAAAATCGAAATTACATCTTCTGAGGTATTTTCCTCCGACCTGCTTTCCCTGAGAGAACGTAAAAGACTGCGCTAAGTGGCCCAGGCAAAAAGAGGCAGAGTGAAATTTCTCTGTGAACCTTTCCTTCGAATGGCAGGGGCCGACACCTCTAACCAGGAGCAGATGTTTGGCTGGCTTTGGCTCAACCCAGTCCTTCTCCTGGAAGAGAGAAAAACATAGGTTTTCTGCCAGCATGCCCTGATATCAGCACTAATAGCCTGGTTCTGCAAGCTTGCTTGGTCCAGTCCACTTCCTTCAAGCATTTGTCTCCAGAAAAGATACAGGAATGCAGCTGAGCTAAAACACACAAATATTATTGTCTCAGCACCTGAGGTATTGGCATAGCTGGACCTTATCTCGAGTGCTATTTAATGATCTCCCTTGCTTATCATTCATTCATTTTTCTCATTCATTCATTGAATGAGAAAAATACAATAAAAAGAATAGCTCATTTTGAATTTGTTGCTGGAAATGCATTTTTTTATTGTTTAGCTGCTCTTTTGAATTATTTTCATCATATACCAAATAAATTGTAATTTTAGTCATTTTTCTATATGCTTGAAAGCCACTTTAATTTGTGTAAACGAGCTTGTTCAGACTTCTCAGGATCATAACTTGCATGAGAGTCTAAGTATGCTGGACCTTTGTTCAATATTCTTAAGTTGTGTCCTTTCAGAGTCCCCTTAGTTAGAAGGAAAAAACTAGTACCAAACTTCTTTTATCAGACCTTTATGAACGGGTTATGTTTGCTAAAATATTTACAATTTCAACACGATAGCATAAGAAATGACAGAAGTGCCTTCTCAGCAACATCCACATCTCAAACAGCCTCAGAGCTGTTCTGTCCTCTCTAATAGTGAGAAAATAATTGACATGTGTGCAGCCACAGCAAGTTTAATTAGCTGCCCCTAAATTTGGAGCACACTCTAGACTCTGATCATTACTGCACTGTAATGCAAACTTCAGTGCTACAATTTCCTCTTTAAGCCTGCGGCGGGAAAGGGGGTTGGTAGAGGACTGCAACCCAACAAAACTGATTTGTTTAGAAAGTTGCCAGGGATTTTGTTGGGTATCTTGTTTATATATAAAAAAGCTCTAAAAGGACCTGCCTGGCCACAAAAAAAGCTTATTGTGAATAGAATGTTACTCGGTACGATGTGCTGCCATATTTTGTGTGACACAGAACAACAAACAAAAAAGAACTTAGAAAATTGTGCGTTGCCAGTTTAAAAATCTGAACATCTCCATATGGACTTGTAAGAACTCAAACAAATTGTGTGTAACTATATTAAAGTTGCTGTTATATTGCAGGAGGCTGGCGGCAGTATCAACAGGCCGATGTTGGTATGTGCTAACATCTACTAGCTATGCATTCTTCTGATATAAACACACTTAACTTTCTAACATGTAAAATGAGGGAGTGGGGTTACCTGACCAGCCGTCCGCTGCTCTGAGAATTTAAAAAAAACTTTTCTATACTTGCTAAAATATGAGGAGTATCGCTATATTGTACATCATAGAACCATCACTAACCTCACTGAGTCTCCAATAATCCCTTGTTTTACTTCTGTGGTGGGCATATTTAGATCATTTTGTGAATTTTCTTGCTTTAAATACAAAAACATATTATAGCAAAGACATGCAAAGTTAGCAGCTTTCTTACTCCCAAGTATTGCTGGCAGCTTATGCACTGTGGCAAGCCCCAACTGCATGTCTAAAATCTGAAATACATGTGTGGTATTTCAGATTTCTTTGTACCAAATATAAACAATCTCTCTAAAATTTTCTAAATTTCTATTCTGCATTGTTTAGATCCCGACAGCTGTGGTTAAGCAAAATTTTAAAATCAGACCAATATTACACTGTTTAGAAGCATAATGATCTGAACCTATTTTTCCTAACTTTAGAAATACTTGCTAATCTTCTTAATATTATGAAATAATATTTCTTATAATGACTTTTTCACTTGGGATTATTGAAATTTACTACATGGTATTGTGTCTCAAATAGTTACATAATACTTGATACATGTATGCAAAACCCAAGATAATGCAACTTATCATTTTAACAAAATGCTTGCTTATATTTAGACTTGAATGTTTTCCATCAAACTGCACATTTTCCAAGTCACTGTTCTCCTGTTCAGCTTCATGGGGGGAGGGCTGGAGTCTATCCAAGCTTGTAGCCTAATTTACCCATCATACATCTTAACACTGTGAGAGGAAGCTGGAAAACCTGATGATTGTGGACATGCATGGGATCAAAACACAAACTCTAAACTTGAAGGCATGTGAGGCAATAGCTCTCCTCCATGTGGAGCCATCAAGCCATGATGTCTAAATTGTGAACATCAAATCAGTAAAACAGCATAATTGCAAATGTACGTATGCTGATGTATGAGTTCACAAAAACAACTTGAAAGATCGGTGTACGTTGAGATTTTCTACTTAATAGAAGTGGCATTTACTTGTAAAAATAGCACGAGGCGATCCAAATTGATTTCAAACATTGACGATTTGTTTTTTGTTAGACTTGTTTTACAAACCATGAAAATAAATGTCAAATCCAGCAAATTCACAAGAACAAATAAAACAGCTCAAAATTTTACTGGTTAGATACTCTCTATCGATAAGATGGAAAGAAAAAACTCAGAATTATTGCAGAATTATTCACACTCCTTGATCCTTTCCCACATTTGGTGACATTGAAATCAATCTTTTTTTAAGGGAATTTTAAGTGATCGACTATCACAAAGCCTTGCAAAAATCAGAGGCGGCAAAAGTTTGTACCCTTATGATAACTTTCATAAGACACTATATGCTATCACCTGGGAGAACAGATGAAATTTCTTTCATGCAGCTTTAGATGACCAAAAGACAAGATCAGAAAACACAGCAGCTGTGGCCACACAAGAGTGAATAGGAACCCTTTGGGAGGCATTTGATAAGATGAATGGTTGGAAAAAGTCCCATTCTCTTTCTCCATAAACATCTGGCCGAAGTATTCATCACAGTTTGTCATAACGCGCTGCTGCACAAACTCAGATGGGACTAACCATCGTTTTGAAGGTGAGTTGTGCTATTTTTCTTTCTTTTTACAAGAATCCTAAATTCTGCAGTAATTAAATGAATAATGGAAAAGATGGGTTCAACCCCAAATGTGCTTTAGTTTTACAAGCTTTTAAAAAAAACTATTATTTTTTACAAGGGCCTGTTACATACAGGTGACTACAATATCCTATTAACACATTAAGTGACTTTTAAAATATAAATTTTGATAGGATCTGAAGATGACATTGTTACTAATCTTGTAAAAATGTCAGGTACGAGACTGACATCAGTCTTTAATGCTATGGGTCACAATAATACACTATTGCATATGATTTTCCTGGCTTAATCTTCCTTGCCAATCTGTAATTCTTTTGTAATGGTTTTGTTGTAAAAAGTTTCAGAAAATATTTATTAAAATAGGAAACTATCCCATCAGTCAATGAATTATTTCTAATTGGATCATTATGAGTCATTATTTTAACTTTGCAAAAATTGCCAAAGCTTGAGATGTCTTGATTAGTACACAACTGCACAGATTAATATTCATATGGAATATTTTACAATATTTCTCAGCATTTCACTTTATAAAGGTTCAGCTAATTTTAAAAGTCTTGCAGTGTGATTCTCAGTGTTTAATCTGGCTCTGTACTGTATGCTCATCTGAAGACAGACCCTCATTTTGACTGAAGCATAAGTAATGTGTGTGGATATAGTTTGAGAATGGATGATGATTGCCGTGATTATGGTGATTATTCCACCAGTATGAAGGAGTCTGGGATCCTGTGTGTTTGCATTGGTGCCCTGCTTGGGATCTGGTCTTCATAAGCCTCATTCATCATAGAGCCTGGGATCAAAGATAGCGTTCCTAAACTGCAAATGCAACAGATGTCTTTCTTACTGAAGTAAATGCTTTGTTTGCCTAAGACTTGATTTGTAAGGGGTTTTTTTTTTAACAAGGTGAATTTCAAGGTGCTGTTGAAAGAGTCAGTTGTTAAAACTTTCAGAAATCAATCATTCATACTATGTTTGCAGCTTAAGCAGGTGTTTTGTGCAAGGAGAGTGTTTTAAGTGCAAAACTCTTTGATGGTTCAGGGTTTCAGCAGCCTGGGGTTAGTATCCCTCTCTATCTCTGAAGAAGAGGCTTGTTTCTTTACAACGACAAGGCATTCAGCTCACAATTACAGTTTTGCAGAGGTGTGTGATGAGATGGATATCCAGATAAGATCTGAAGCTTTTCAGCTGACAGTTCTGAAGATGACAGTATTAGTAATCTCTACTTGTAAAAATGTCAGGTATGAGGCTGACATTGGTATTTAACACTCAGCTTTCCTGACACTAATTGGACTTAAAGTTGTTAAACAGACTTTGAAAACCACAACTACAAGAGGATTTTCAAAACATGGCTGTTGAACTTCAGACTATTTCATTTTGCACAGGCTGTGCATTTTGCACCTTTTTTGTTAAAACTATTTTACTTAACAACTGAAATTATTCTGTATAATTCATATTCCGCATTTAGGAAAAACACATTTTTGTATTTTCTATTCAGTGTGCAAATACATTCAGGTTGTTTTTCCTGCCTTTACGTTTTGGCAGATTTGACCTAGATTAACTTCACTTAAGTTATAAAATTAAGTGTTTCTAATAAGCAGGTTTAAATCCCATTATGAAAAAGCCTAATCCGGACCCATCTGAATGGAGCAATTATGGCCCGATATCTAAATTGGTTTTTCTAGCTAAAGTTGGAGAGAAGTTAGCGGCAAGGCCCTTAATTGCTTTCCTGGAAATGAAATAATATTCTTGAGAAGTTTTAGTTTGGATGTCATAAGATACTCTGTATTAACAGTGTCTAATCATAGGGTTGGGGTTGGGGTTAGGGTTATTATTTTCTCTGACTATTGGGTGTTTTTTTTTATTATATGAGTAACAGGACCTTTGCAATCATAGAACGACATTCTGATAGGCTCTTAGGTATTAAAGATGGCATTTGTTGGGACTAGAAAAACCAACCCTGGAGATATCTCTGTAAAACCTGTTCAATTTCAATTGAATTATAAATGTTGTTGTACATTGCGCATTCATACGTAGACCTATATTATATTTAGATCAGTGCAGGTGTTTTTTGTAGAAAGAAACATACTTCACATACCATCAGCTGATGAAGCCTGACACAGCTAAACAATATAAACAAAAATTACTTCTTTTTTTTTCTTCTCCACACCAGGGGGTCTTTTGTGGGCTCTAGTGTCCCTTATATGACAGTAGGCTGACAGGAAAGGGGGAGGAGGGAAGACATGCGGCAAATGTCGCCGGGTCCAGGAATCGAACCCACAACGGCCACGTCGAGGACTCAAGGCCTCCAAATGCGGGTCGCGCTGTCCCCTACGCCACCACAGCACGCCCAAGAGTTACTTAAACAACCCAACACAACTAAGATTATGACTGGTTCTCTGAACACAAAAGGTTACTTTTTATGACTTAAAGTCATTAAAAGTGCCTCAAAATCCCTCTACCCCATTAATTAAAAGCATTTTAACTACTTCAAAAAGGTTTGAGGTCCCTTTTAGATGTAACAACCGGTTGTTCAGACATGATTCATAACCAGTCACCAATTTGTGGCAGCTTACTAAAAGAAATCTTAGCCCACTCCAACTGAGCAAAGTACTCCTGTTCATTAATGTTGCCTCATTAAAATTCATTCTGACCTTCACATGTTGCAGGTTTCCAGGGGCAGCAAAGAGGAACTGGGGCATCACTGATCCACCATTATGCTTTGCTGAAGCCAGGGCGTTCCAGTTTGTCTCCCACAGTTATGCCTCTGATCCATAGGCCTCAGAAATTTCAATCTGGATTCACAACACTAGAAAAAATAGTCTTTGGTTTATTTATATTATTATTAGCAAGTGGAGCTGACTTTTCTGTTGCTTTTTGTTGAGTAGTGTGGACTGTCTAGTAGTTCAGGCATGGAGACCTTCGGCATTTAGTACCCAATGTGCCTCATGGTGGAAGCTAAAGTCTCATTTGCTGCTGCCACCAATTGATGCTTCACATCAGTGGAGGGTTTTGACCACTAGCCTACTCAGGAATCTGTTAGCAGCCATCAATAAATTCCTCTATCTGCTAAATTCAAATAGCTGTTGTTCCTTTAACTTTAAACTTGTGAATTATACTTCCAAATGCATCTCTACGAACGGATTTTGCTACATCTTTGTGACCTTTTCTTTGTGCGATGCAATGATCTTTTCTCAGAACTTTGTGGAAGATTCTCTTTAATTACTTTACTGCTTATACCTCACGATCACACCTGATGAAGTAAGCCAGAACCTGATTCTAAAAAAAATTGGAGATTTTGAGATTGAATTGATGCATCTGCATCCATGTTGCCAATGAAATTTGTTTTGCCAAAGGTCTTCAGGGTACAAGTATGAGGTAACACCATTCCTAAATTACTTTCTAGGCAACATTGTGCTTTCATATCTCCTTTTTCTTGACAGATCACTTTTAAGATTAAGATTTCTGTGTTTCCAAGGTAGGAGTTGCTGAATGATGGAATGGACGGCATTGGGAAAAGAACCAACAGGAATTTCCAAATGCATAAAACATTGGTAATTAGATGTTAATTTATTGCAAACAGAATTATTCCGTTATAGTTACTAAACATTGTGTTTAGCCTATAATAAAGCAATCATTCATAGAAACTCTTTTGCCTAACTTGCAGCTGCTAAAATCCTTATGTTATTGGTTATGTTTGGTTGCGGTTTATAGGTAGCACCAGAATGCAAGAAAAAAAAGGAGAAGACATGATGATGTTTCTCTCCTGGGAAAAGAATACCTTTGCACACCTTGTTTCTTTACAAGCCAAACATACTGAGGTCATTAGTATCTAAAAAGCGTACTTTTCCCATTAGGGAGTGATAGACAGCGACCACTGCCAAACAGATGTGAAAGCCTCTCACACCCCATACACATTTCCTCACACCATCTCCCCCCCTACAAATGGTTTGAGTTACAAAGCCCAAAACTAGTGAAAGACAGTTGATGTTATTTTGTCCACTTCTCTGTCTTTGATTTGTTGTCTGCGGGTTGTTGCCTAGGCTAGAGCACACGCCTACACACTTACACACATTCACAGCAGCACAGAGTGGTTGTACTTTACATTGAGAACAGTGTATGTTAACATACCACTCATCTTACTCACTGGCCTTGTCGACTTGCTCTGCGTCTCCTTACACAGGGTTCACAGGAGGGGGCCACACGCAAGTCTGGTCACAGCAAATTCACAGATTGAGGTAATCCCTCACTCACATTCTGCTTGAAACACACACACACACACACACACACCCACACACAACTCACGCGCCTGCATCAGTCCCCCTTTACTAACAGAATTGAAAACAGGTGCCCACCACATATCTTACATTCTTCCACGATACAAAAGTGGTTTGACCTGAATGGTTTTGCTAGATTTGAAGAAACTCTGTATGGAAGAAGAGTCCATGTGGAGATGTGTGTGCGTGTAAACATATAGGCACTAGGTTGTGTGTAACACGCTGGTAAAAGAAGGCCAGGCTTGCACTTTATTGAAACCACATTTCTCTCTCAGCACAACCCGAACATCCAGTGTCAAGTTAACGTCTGGATGATACACCGAAGCTAAGCTAGCAAAGCACTCGACAGTCATAGCTTTTTTGAGCCCTACTCATAAAACCATGTTGGTCGGATTTTTTTTTCCTAGTATATGGATGAAGGATCAAATTGCACAGACAGCTCTTTAATAACCTTTTGTGACTATCTACTGAAAGAAGTGCAAATTGGAAACGTGAGTCTTGAGATGACCTTGCCTCAATCACAGTGTCTTTTCTCTGCAGCGGCGAAAGAATCTGGTTAGCCATGGAATAGTTTCAATGAGAAACAGAAGGCAGAGAGTTGCTGGATGATCCGAAGGAGCTGGTAGAGAAAGCGATTGAAACCATAATGGAGGCACTGATGATATATGTGCTGCACTTGTCTTTTTTCTGGGCATTTTTTCAGTTTACTTCTAAATCTTTTATGACTGGTCCTGCCTATTGTCAGCACATTGTGTGTGTTAAAGAAAAACATTGGAAATGTTCTGATTCGTCCGGTAAAAGCCTTAAATACTGTCATCAGCAATTGTACCTCCGCCTAGTAGGAACAATTTGATTAATGTACAGTCTTCGAGTGGACTCTCCCCACTGAGCTTTCCATGCAAATTTAGCGTGTATACTTTGCTGCACACTTCAATGTTCTCCAATGCGAGTTGTCACAGCTGACAAAAAAATTACAAGCATATCTACATGTAATTTCATGCCCTTTTTTTGCTCACTATCAGTTTTGTTTTTTTTAATTACAAAGTGCATATTTTTGAGATCATAGTAAATTGTGTTGACACCTCCAGTATGATGCATTATTTAAGAACTTTGGAAATCAGAATAGTCAGTGTGTGTTTTTTAGATATGGAAAGGCACACAGTATCCGCAAACACACAAAAAAGCTCAAAATTAATTTTCCTAAACAGCTTTCCTTCTTGTCTGCAGGAATCCCTTGAGAATTCAGTTTTGACTGTGGTTTTAAAACAGACCAGAGCTTAGCCAAGATTTTTCTTGTGTGTCCATCTGAGTGTGCATTTGCTTGGGTACTACAGTTAGACTTTGTTGCAACTAAACGTTCAAATCAAGATTTTCCATGGCTGTTTGTTGTGTCTGGCCTGAATTCTTTACTCTTTTGTACTGAATTAAACAAAGGAACAAAACAAAATCCCTGCTATGTCTTTTTCTCCCAAGGCACAAGTTATGACAAACATGGGAGTGAATTAGCAATGCTAAAATCAGATTTCGAAAACCAGAACAAGAATAGCTTTTACAAATTCTGTAAATTTAAATTTGATCTTTGAACCTCGTTTCTTCCTGCTGTTCAGCTCACTGTCCTCTAACTCTTGAAGCAGCCAGTCTTCTGTATTTTCTGCAACTGCTTTGCATAAGCAAGTGACTATATTTCTACACATGCAATGATTATTACAATGCTGATTGCTCTGACACAAATTTATGTAGGATATATAGAGATAGAACTTCACTGTTATGCATGATTAATGATTATTATATAAAGAAAAGATCTTTCTCTGCATCAAGAATTGGGATTAACACACTAAGGTTTGCAAACATTTTTAATCATAGGCAACAGGGGCTAAACTTGCTCGAGTAGAAAAAGCATGAAACCCTCAAGTTAGTTTGAATCAGTTCCCTGCTTCTGCGCAGGATGCTGATTCCCTCTGTGCCTTAAAGTCACAGCTAAAACTCTTCCTGTTCACAGGATTTACTTTTAGATTGACCAGCTTTAAACTGCATTTCTAGACTGCTGTTATAATTATTGTTTTATGTTGTCACATAATTATTTGTTCTTATTCATTTCCACATTGTTTGATCTGTATCAAGTTTGTGGACTGTGTCTTGACTTTGTGTTACAACTAGGAATGTCCCAATTATTTTTCCCCCACCCCGCTGACCAAATTTTCATATTTGCTCATGTGTGTTCCAGGCAATAGACAGTATCAACACTGTCAAGACAAAAGTGATTAAAATACCTAAAATATTTTAAACCACAAATAAACTTTCTGAAATAATTTCATAATTTCAGTTTAACAATGGAAACACTTTGCCTGAACCTGCACTAAGTAAATCAGTTTTGTATAATATCAAAGTTAAAGGGATGCAGGGATTTATTTTGGTGCAACAGTTTTGGTTTAAAAAAATAAAACATTAGGAGACATTAAAAAAAAAGAAACTATATTTACTGTAATCCAGAGCAGGATCATTGACAGTTTTGTGTGATTCCATTGCAATTTGAAAACCGAGTAGAGTGGGTCTCCTTTCTGCTCTACTGCAGGCCACTGCATGTCGAGCCTGCTGTTAGTCAGACTGACTGCCTGGAAGTGCTTTGGCGTTGGGAGGGGCTCATGGCAGTTTTCATTAATAGCTGTAATGGCAGTACTATCTGTGCTTTCCTGTTTTGCCACCAAATTCTCCAATAAACCAGAGAAAGTTGCTAAATTTGTCATGAATCTTTTTTTTTGGAAAACATAAAAGTAATTGGATGAGTCTGAAAGGTCGCTAAATACAGCGACATCACTAAAACACAGTCCTCTCACTTCAATTCTTGTAAAGGAATGTAAGCGCTACATGACAACAGTACTTGTTATTCAATCATAGTGCATTACACGGGGTTCCTAGATAACCTTGAATTACATCAGTTTTCAAGTGTGGCTGGGTATGGAAACATGAAAATTGAGCTCTGAAAAAAGTTTAAATGACCAGATTTTAGATTACTCTGTAATTGATAAAATAAAAACCAAAGTTTGAAAATGAAATGGCCTTTTGATTTTGAGTTTTGTTAAAACAATTTTGCAGATTTTATTTTATTTTTTTACTTTGAGATGCTTTTACATTCTTTGGTTTAACATTGAGATTTCTGTTTTACAATATTTTAGTGAAATTACTCCATTATTAGTCACAAATCTGAAAAAAATTATTTCTGTTCCATGAAAATGAAGAGCCTAGGAAGAAATAACAGACTGCTCCTAATCTTTCAACAGAACCCCGCTTCTGACCACCTGAACTTTCTGGCCCTTTAGGTTGCATTAGCAGAAAATGAACACCTGTCTAATCAGCCAAATGTAATTGATGATGATGGAGCCTGAGCAACAGATACAAGTGTGGTTTTGTTTGAAATGTAAAATGGGTATCTGTTTCTCTTGGGTGGTATGTGAACCAACAAACAGTGCTTGTGTGAGTGCATGCAGGCCCAACATACGTGGATGTATGTGTGTTGAAGTGTTTGATGGAATATTCAGAGCTCTAGAAATGAGGCATAGCGCTGACTGATGCAGCGGCCTCTCTGCTTCACAGAACTGGTTTTTCTATCAGATAGACAGCTTGACAATATCCAGACCCTACTCTTTCCGCTGCACACAAACACGCAAAGGCATGGCAACAGATGCGCACACAAACACACTCATGTACACACAGGGCTCTCTTGGTTTCCTCTGCTTGTTTTTTGGCTGTACTGTTTGCAAGATGAAAGAGAAACTTTTAGCTGAGTTAGTACAGTACAGTCTGACCTCTCAGACAGGCCTTCATTGTGGCACGATTAGAAAACTTTGTGACTAAATTTAGATATTTCAAAGTAAGAGTTGTTTTGAAGTAAAACCAGGAGTAAAATAAAAAAAAAAAAGATATGAGATTCCAAGAGAATAGTTCCAACATAACATGCATATCTTTTGGAAATAAGAATATTTAACCAACAAATTTAGGGTAAGTTTATGTGTAGGTTTAACAAATTAATTATTATTTGCAACCATTTAAAAAATTACTCCCTTGGAGTAGCAATTTATTCTGTTTCAACTTCAATTTGGAATATGTCTTCTGACATCATAAACTCATGCATTGCTCCTCATATTTAGCATTTATAAAATTAAAACATTGTGTTCTCACTTTAAGCAGCTGTTGCTGTTGAACAAAACAACCTCGATTTAGTAACATTTAGTGATTGAATGTATCAAAAATGTGCATCTCACTTTAGCTGCACATTGTGTTTGTGAATACTGAGTTGAGTATTCATTTCTTCACTTTTACATTAAGTGTTATTCTAACATTTTCTCCACCATTACAAAGATTTGTTAAGTGGTAAATCCTGAATTTATAGTGGCTACAAGCACAAAATCTGTTCCTTATTTTACAAATAACATAAAACAGTAACTCTTTTGATCAAGTAAGTTAAAAATTAAGTATTTTTACTATATTACACTTTAAGTGACACATGAACGTTTAGAATGTTTTCCGTGTCTTCAAAGAGTCGTTGTGTATGTCAATGCTGTTGGCAAGAAGGATCTCTGGTCGTCATCAGTCTTGCTGTAAATCTGAATAATCTTCTGACTGAAGTCACTAGCTATATGACCGTCTCACTCTCAAGATGCTCATACATGACTGTTATGGCATGACAACAGGTACGTTTTAAGGGCAGCATGATTTCAGAAACAAATGGAGAAACAGACCACAGGTGGATTGATTTAGCTGCTTCTCTTTAAGTCTCTATCAGGCCTATGGTTAGAAAGCTTTGCAGAGAGACGTTTGAGTTGAAGATATGGTGCTTTATGATCAGTGGAAGAGATGGTTGGAGGATTCTCCTTCTTTGTCTGCTCTTTTGTCCTAAAGGCTTCATGAAGCCTCCTTTTTACTCCTCTGGGATTTGGAGTTGTAGCTCTGGTATGAGTTGAGCTTTGCAGATACAAATCAGCTTCATCCAGCTGTAAAACAATAACTTGCTGCCATGGTTATGCATCATAGCAACTTTTGGAAAAATCTTCCAGCTGTGAAGCATCCAAAACCAGAGGGAATAACTGTCCAAATATGCAATGCCTCAGCCAAAAAAAAAAAAAAAAAAATCTGAACAAAATTCTCCAGAAGGAACAATTCAGAATTAACATAATAGTGGTAGAACTAACTCCAACATGCTGCCGCCATGGGCAGTGCATTTCTAAAACTCCAGATATGTACTTCAGATCGAGATTGTTTTTTTTTTTCACTAATGTCTGATGATTTCTAAATTACATTGTATATCATAAACCAAACCTAGTGACGTTGAAAGTATTGTAATTAACAACAATATCTCACCCTATAAAGTTCTATAAGTACTGAAAAAGCAAACAAATCATGTTTGTTGTCAAAAAATGTAATGTGTTAACTAATAAATAATTAAGTAGCAATCTATATGTCCATTGTATATATTTGCTAATCTGTGCAGGATCAGGAAATTTGTGCCTATCTCCAGCAGTGCTTAGAAGACAGGTCAGGTTACACTCTCTACACCTGTGAATCACAAGGCAACACTAAGTCATACAGGACAAACAACACACTCACCTCTAAAGGCAATTTAGAGAAACCAATTAACCTGACATGAATATTTTTTGGTCATTGGAAGTCAGTGTACCTGGGGACAACCCACACATGAATGGAGAAACAGACCACCGGTGGATTTGAACCCAGAACCTTTTTACTATAAGACAGAGGGGTGAACAACAGTTTCAATATGCACTCCCACTTTCCATCACAGTTGTACAATTTGTAAGAATATATTACTTTTATGCCACAAATGAAACTCACCGAGATTAATCATTTCATCAGTTGCATGTATTATCTCTTTGTGTACAGCTGGAAAAACTTCACTCAAGAGGAAAGAAAAAACAACACCTCTTCACTACAGCCAAAACATTTAGGAGCAAGTCCAACACAGGACAAACAATTGGAAGCAACTTTAAATTTCTGTTTCTGAATACTTTTCATCAAAACTAATATGACTTGTATTTGGGGATTTTCTAATGCCTGATCAAACTTTGCTTTCTTTCATAGAGCATGCACCATTCTCCATTTTTAGTTTCTTTAGATACATGCTGGTGTTACCGTACCACTTCTGACTTCTGAATGTATCACATGCAGGGATCACTTTGAGCACAAACTAAACATGCTAAGCTGGCATAAAATACCATTTGAAATCTCAAAAAAAAATAAAAATAAAAAAATTATAAGAATAAAGTTAGACAAAAACAAACAAGAGAAATGTAAAAAGTTACAAAAATAAACTTAAATCAAAGTTATCTACAAAGCATTGTAATTATTTCACCCACTATAATGCCAGTAACTTGTTTATGCATAATTTCTTTCTTTGAAGTTGGTTAAGCTGAAACCAGTCTAACCAACATGGCATACTGTAATTGAAAGCATGTTTATTTGACTCTACATGTCTACATCTCTACACGTTACTGTAGACCTGCCAAAAGGGAAAAGGTATTTTTAGCCAAGCAATGCCTCCAGTGATGCATTGACGATGTGTTTGCAGGTCGGCTCACTTTGTCTTGCTACAAGGCTGGTTGCCTTGTGCTCAGATCTCAGGTGAGCAGAGGCCTGGAATTACTCATCCTGACAGGCACATCTGGCGCTACTTTCTCTGTCCTGTTGCCCTCCACTCTGCTCCTGCACACAGAAACCGCTTTGGTTAAACCACAGAGGGAAGGAGTTACGGTAATAGTAGCTATGATAATAACATTATTGTTGGTTATTAATGAGATGGGGAACAGACAGTTTACTCAGGAGAAATATGCTTGTGAACGGTGCTTTGTATGCCACAACCAAACTATTGTTGCGGCATAGAATTTTTTCAAGCTTTGTCCTACTGATAGCTGATTAATGCCAGGTGCAACAAGCATTAGGCGAGCTGGCCTCTCTTTTTACACTGTGGGTTAAATCAGTGCTCTTCAGGAGATAAAATTAGAAAATAAATTGTGCAAAATACGAGATTTAGAATCAAATCTGTTCAGAATTTGGTTGTGTTATGAAAAAGGTGGCTTTAAATGTGGGAATTTTAAAGAAACTTGCAGCTTTCTGCAGCTAGATATCTGTCTTCCTGAGGTTTTTTTTTTTTCTTTTGTCTTCGCAAGCTGTTTGAAGAATCTATCATTAAGCAAACTAAGGTGGTCTGAAACCTTGAGTTTAGCGGCGATTTTAACTGCAACCATCAAGACAGCATTCATCTGGTTCCTATTGAACCTAGGAAGTGTGGGTCACAGTTCAGGGCAATATTTAGGCTAATGGAATGATCCCAAACATATTAAATTTCAAAACAAAAACTGAAAGTGTCCACGAGAAGCTTGCAATCACACCTCCAAATGTAAACAAATACTTTTGAGACTCTTACATATGCCAACATCTGTGGTGGGCCTCCAAATTCCTGCTCAGGGAGAAGAGTCCATTCTAATGGAGACAGGAGACATTAACATGAGTGAGCACTCAGCTGCGGCCCATAACAGTCTAGAGCTCAACGTTTTTGGGGCACAACACCACAGGAGTCCATGATGGGAAAATCAGCCTATGTGGATTTTCACTGAATGTCGTAATTGAAGAAACTTTATTGTTGTGTGCAGATGAACTTACACATACCAGCCCAACATTCATTCCTTGGTAAACACTTGATTTTAAAATGCATTTCAAATTCAGTTCAAAGTTTGATCGCAAAGTTCACCCTATGCTTACAGACACGTAATTGTAGAGAGATATTACCAGATCAACAATAAGGAATGTTGTATTTTTACAAAATAACTTCTGTTGTAGAAAGTATTTACCACCTAAAAAGATTCTTTTTTTTTTTTTTTTCTTTTGGTCACTTAAATATTTCAGACCATCAAACAATTTCAGTTTTGGGCAAAGGTTGCCAGAGTAAAGTATAAACCTGGCACCTTTGTTAAATTCTCAGTTTGTTGCAATAATCCATATTTCTTTGATGAGTTCAGTTTGATTCATTAACCCTTCACTTCCAGATTCGTAGAAGCAGGAAATCATTCATATAGAACCTACAGTATATGATAATATGAAGTAGGCTAAAAGATCTCATAAAAACAACAAATTGTTTCCAATCTGAAGAAATGAAAGAATAGCTGGGAAATAACATCTTTGATATCTGTCACTCTGGAAATGGTCACAAAGCCATTTCGTAAGCATTGGGACTTCAACAAACAATGAGCACCTTTGTACACAAGAAGAGAAAACTTGGAACGATGGGGAACTTTCCAATGAGTGGCCTGCTTACTGAAATGATTGATTACCTATTAGAGATCCAGGATATCACAAAAGAGTCCAGAGCAACATTTAAAGCACAGCAGGCCTCACTTCCTATATGACTATAAAAAAGAAGAATATTCTGTGTGCTCATGAGACAAAAGTGGAAAACCTGCTTCCTGTCCTAGCACACCATTTAAGAAAAACTGAAACTGAAGTTTATTGGTGGTAGTTTGATGCTCTAGGGCTGTCTTCATACTTCAGGATATGGATGACTTGCCATAATTGATGGAACCTTGAATTCTGCTCTCAAGCATAAATTTCTAAAGGAGAATCATTGGTCTTTAAATCACACATTTGGGACTGTAAGCTCCATTGCACTTGGGTCAATGATCTCAAAAGAACAGTAAGTCCACGCCAGAATGGCTCACACTAAAAACCAAACAAAGATTCTGATATGGCTATTTTGTGTCCAAACTTAAATCAAATGAAAATGCTCTCATTACCTTAAACAGGTTGTTCATGGTCAAAACCATTTTCCAAAGTAGAGGACGATAATCTTCCTCTGCGCCGATGTGAAAGGTTGAAGGACTATTATTGCAAAATTAAGTTGTTATAGCCAACTTAATTGGCTGTAACAAAGGTGGAACATTACCAGGTTGGTATGGTTATCATTTTCTCTTAATAGATAAAACAATAATGTGGTAAACCACAAAACACCAGGCACAGAGAAATATTTCAAAAACTTGATACTTGCTTCTGCATAAGTATTTTCACTATTGCAGAAAATCAATCATTGCAATTAAGTGCACCACTGTAAACATGTTTTGATTTCAGTCTTAAAGTGACAAATAGACAATTAAGTAATTCAACAACTTCTCCAGGGAGTGTTTTATTCAGTAGACTCACTTTAGCTCTGCTGCTCTTTCCTCTTTAAATGGCTTGTCTGCAGCCTCGGGCAACTTTACACAGTGCTTGTTAACTCACTGAAGAGGCTGCTGAATGACAGTGTAGACTGCTGCAACAGCTTGCACATAGGGAAACGTGAGATAAAGCTGGCAACTTAAATTGCTCCAGCATAAAGACACAAATAAATCAGACACTATAAAATAGTTTAGTGGATTTATTCTTTTAGATTTGAAGAAGAGACAAAGGATTTTTAAAATGCACCTTTTAAATAACCTCTGTGTCAAACTGACCCAGAAATATCACAGCTGCTTCTCAGAATTGAACAAAACAGAAAGGATAAAACAAGGAAATTTATTAGCATGTCTGTCATCAAGTGATTCTAAAGAAATTTATCCATGGATGATTTTTGTTAAAAACTTTCAAACTAAATAACCCCAGATGGAGAGTTACCCAGGACCAAAAATCTGTCTTTGCTGCAAGTCAGTAATTCTCATTTCACAGTATTTAAAAGAAGAAGTCAGACAAATGTTTATTTGTACAGTCCTTTTTAAACATAAGGTAACCATAATAGATTAAATGATAGACATCAGACAATACAGCTTCCAGAATCTATGCAATAGTTTCTGTACAAAGAGTATCACAGATACTACTGTAGAGCTACAGTCAAGCATAAAGAATGACAGGGATCAAGAACCAGAAAATCCATGAGTTCCACATGGTTTCTATTATCGTCATATGATTCCAAATGAATCAAAAGAATCAAAGTTACAACTGCTTTGTGGGTTTCTCCCAGCCAGGTCTTTAGACAAACTGTACAACTTTGCCGACTGCGCTGGTCTGCACCTGATCCTGGGGCTCAACGCACTGCACAGAAACCCAGACAACTCCTGGAACACATCCTCCACACTGAGCCTGCTGAAGTACGGTGCTGGAAAGAAGTACAACATCTCCTGGGAGCTGGGCAACGGTCAGTACAGCAGCATACCACATGCTACCTTGTCAGTAGTCATTTAACAGACTGTTCTCTGTAGTAAAATATACGTCTTTGGTTTTCCTTTAGCTCATCTACTGAAGGGTTGCCAAGTTTGATATATGGTTTTGAGAAATCTCTGCCTCTCTTGGTGGCACGTTCCTATTAAAAGCATAAAGCAAGTGAATACGGTACATATTTTCCTTTTATCAGGTTTGTCTATTTCCAGCATTTCTACATTTCAATTACAACCATCTCTGCAAACCATTTTCCCAGGATAGATCAGAGGGCGCAAAAGTGTTCATTCCATTTGAACATTTTCAACTTTTTATTTATTACGTTGCAATCACAAAACTTCAATTTAATATAATGAGATTCTGAGACATTTCAACTTAAAGCAACCATGTATTGTGGACAGAGCAAACATGAGATTAAACTAGATCAGATAATAACTGAATAGAGTACTAGAAAATCTTGTGACGACTGTTGTTGGTAGGAACTGATGATCAACAGTTGCAATGTGCCAGATTTCCTCTTTCTTGTCTTTCTCATCAGTGCCTCCATCACTCTGTGACCTTTAATATAATAAACAATCTAATTTTTTCCTTATTTGAGCATCTGCTGTGTTGAGACTTTGTCTAACGGGCCAAATATTACATCGGCATGTAAATTCAAGTTTCATAACATTTGAAATATGAGAGCCAAGATATGTTGCACACCATACAGTCCTATACAATATGAGTATTTTGTACTTTTCCGACAACACTTTAAAACCATGTATATATATATATATATATATATATATATATATATATATATATATATATATATATATATATATATATATATATATATATATATATATATATATATATATTTAGGTTTTTTTTTCATATTACAGCTCTTTCATTTTGTCTATCAGTCTATCAGTGAAACTCATGTTGTGGGTATAAAATCAGGATGTGTGGACAAAATGTAGGGTAAGGCAACATTTTTGCAAAATACTGAGATTTTAGATTAGGAGGCTTGAAGAAGTCGACTGCAGAAGATTTTGTGTAATTTTGTTTATCAACTCTCCGCACTCATAGTCTGGGTGGATTTAAGATCTCTCGGTTGCTTCTGTCAGGATCGACTCGTGGAGTTAGGATCGGATATCTTTAGGAGACATCCCATCTGTCGCCAGGCTCCTTGGTTTGAATGGTTTGGGGATTTCTGAGCTTGGGCTGTGTTTGGAGTTCCTGTCAGGAAGAAAAATGAATGAGGGTCGGTTCCCTGTTAGTGGAGATAAAAATCTAAAGCTTAAATTTGTTCTTCTAAAACTTACATGCCATGAAAAGAGAACTCTCTTTTGTCTTTGACACTGTTCATTTCAACAAAGTGATGAAATTGACACAAGTTAAGATTCTTATCTTTTTGTCTTTTTTTATATCTGAACATTTTAATATTCAGAAAACACTGAACACATACTATGACAAAGCTTAAAAACGCATTTCTAATGCATCATTTACGAAAAGATTAGTTTCATTACACTGATACATTTTTGAATTTGTAGCAGTTTATGGGTAAACATACAGGTTCATTGAAGAATAACAGGAGAAATGTTTTACGGCAATATGACTCATATTTCTTCATCGATTTCATAAGCAATGAATCTCTGGTTGTGAACTTTTATTTGAGCCGTAGCCGGAAAGTATCATGCAAAATCCATTCATCTACACGTTTAGAAAATTTCAGTGAGGACTTGAACCGTAGCAAAAGCAATAATTTCAAGCAAATCATCCACGCAGCACAGACACTGAGACAAATTTATAGGGGTTGAATGAAAGGCAAAGAATTATCTGAGCGATTAAACAGCAGTAGGTCTGCAAAAGCTTAGTGTTCCTCCTTTTTGGGCAAACCGTTTCCTTCGGTCTTTGTTTTAATGAATGTGCAAGGCCACCATGTGTGCTCAGCCTATTCCCCTGACACTGCATCCATCGGTCTACATTACGGCGAATTGCCCAATTACCTCTCCTCAACCCCACTTTTTTTTTACTGGCAGTTGGATACTCTAAGATAGCACAATCTGACTACAACAATATTCCCTGCCCCCTCCCTACTGCTTCTTGTACAAACGCTGGCTCATTCTGCTCCATCTCGTCTTTCCAGAGCCTAATGCCTATCGAAGTATGATGGGTCGTGCGGTCAACAGCACCCAGTTGGCTCATGACCATGCCAAGTTGCGGACCCTCCTGCAGTCTGTACGTTACTACAACCGAGCTCACCTTTATGGCCCGAATGCTGGACGACCGCGGAAAAATGCAGTCCTTCTACTGGACGGGTGAGTATAACTGGCCCAGATTCCTCACCTTGTTAGGCTGTCCTGTTGGCGGAGAGGAAAGAGGAAACATGGTGGAAAGTATCTCAGAGCAGTTTGAGACTTTATGGAGCTTCGATACACTCCACCACCCCCTCACACACACAGCTACATGCTCACGCACACACAGTAGACCTTAGTGTTTATGAATTTCCACTCTTTGGGTTTCAGGGTCTTAGCTCCACTTATACTATGTCAACCTAAATAAAGTGTCATCTGACTGATAATGTGAAGGCACAATATCCCACCTGCTGGTTTCAGCCAGAAGCCACACCAGCTTTAGCTTCACACCGACTGCTTATTTAACAGCACCCTCCCAACTGCAGCCTGCAACAAGAAAATGTAAATAGACCGCTTGACCGTTTTACTTTTAGAGGAAGAAAACTTTGGTTTTTGTATTTTCTGTTTCCACTTCTTCAATAATATTTTCGTATCATCCAGAAAAGTAAACTGAGAAGAAAATATACTTGCATGAAGACTTTGAAGCAATGAACTCTACTTCCACAAGTTCTGCTCCAGCAGCACAATGTTGTTGTTGCAATGATTATCTTTTTTGCTTTTTTCTCAGATCTTATAGGGTTTATCTGCTTTCACTCAACTTTTTAGCAAACAGAAAGCTGAAGCGTAAAATACTCAAACTGCTTACTGTCAGTTCAGTTCAGTTAATTCACATAGCAATAGTTCGCAACAAATTTCTGATATTTCTGAAGAGGATGTGAATTAAATGTTTGCAGTTTTAATAAAAAAAAGGGTGATACCCTCTTTTCAGTGATATATGAATCCCCGTTTCCTTGGGGTCTAAATATGATACAACACTCATCCACTTCTCAAAATGATGAAGACAAGAGCATATGACGATGCTAAAGTGAAGTTAAATACAGAAAAACGTACCTTCAACTATTCAGATGTATTTTTGCACTAAAGGACATTTAGGAAAAAGCTCTTCTGCCTGCCTCAACACACATTACAGACCATTTTCCATAGCAGTATTGATAAGTAATGTTTTAAAGCCTGTTATGAAGAGGGTAATAAAAACAAAAAAACACACACTTGTGAAGGTTCACTGATACTTTTATGTCTCTGTATTTCTCAGGAAGACACTATCTATAACTGTTCTTAGAGCACACATTTTGATAAAAAACAGAAAACATAATGTTACAAAAGTAGTTACGCGAGTTTCTACCTTCCTTGTACTCGGGTTTCTCACATTATAGAAAGCATTAAGAGCTTCATAATAGCCTAACTATGCCACAGTCTAAAAGATGTATGCTCCTGTATGCTTTACATGTGTTTTCTCTCTAATGTTTGAGCAAATTATTGAGCAACAATCCAAACGTGCATGTTAATTGTAGGATGAGATGAAGAACAGAGAGCTGGAGTATTTGTGGGTCACTGGTGTCATATTTAACAAGCGACATTTCTTGTCTGGTTGACACTGTTACGAGGCGGGCAGCTGTAGTGTTTGACATCCCGTGCACTCTCCTGCTTTTAGCAAATAAGATTAATTTGATTCTGAACGACTCGACAGTCCAAATATCAGATCTGCAAGACTAAACAAGACACAGCGGTGAAAGTTGTGTTTTTGTGACAAGGTGTTTGGAGACACGTTTCAAGGTATGTCTGGTGTGTTTTCAAGCCCCAAATATGGAGCGATTTGGATCAGGTGAAAACACGCACAGATGTAAAACATCAGATGGAGTAAGGCAGATAGCAGGAGGAGCTTTGTTTATGTTAGTTTGCAGGATAAGTATTTCAAAGAAGTAGAAATGGTTCACAATATATTTAAACATTTTAAAAGATCTTATTTCTGTTGTGAGTTCAACCTTATTAATCTACCCTAAGACGCACGCTGAAGGAAAACAGAAGTTGGCTTAACTTGAACCCTGATATAAGATTAATAATGTCCATGAAAAGTCGCTGTAAACCTCAAACTGGAACTGCAAGTTTTAAAGGTGTGTCTAAATCTCTTTGCCAAATAAGTTACTCATCTGGCTATAAAACTATTAAAAAGGCTTTTATTACTAATAGCAAATTATTTTTTTCAGATTTCAACATGATCAAGAGCATGAATTAACTGATTGTTTTGAGTTCTAAGGAGAAAAGGAAACCAGTTTTGTTGTGGTCTTTATGTGTTTGCCCTTCACTTGAGCAATTATATTGGTTGGTATTGATGTCCCTGTGACCAAACAGCTCAGCCTTTGTCTCCTTTGACCATAAAGACTTTTTGCATAAAGCCAGCTGTTTTTTCCACTTGGAGAGCTGCAATTGAGGCTCTCTCTTAAATCTGTTGATTTCAAAACAGATGTTGAACTTTAGCTTCATTGTGCTCAAAAGTCAAGTTCATGCAAAGAAACAATGCAATTAAAATGTGGGAAACCATTGCTGATTAAGAGTTAGTCAAATACGTGTTCAGGAGGATTCACAAACTCTGCAGCTCATAAAATTTGTACTGTTTTTTTAGATTAGAGAAAATGCATAGTGAATTAACATTAGTACACCCAATGTGAATGTGTGTGTGTTTTATTTTAATCACTGAATATATGTATATCCAAATTTCAATCATAGTTCTGTTATAGTTTCAGACATAGACATCTGAAACTATTATATCACAGTAGTAGATAGTAGTTTTGGATCAATTGTCTTTGATTTAAATAAAGAGTAGTTTTTCTATGTTAAATAACCAATTAAAAAATGTGTGTGCTTATTCTAAAACCTAATTTTTACATTCATTATTAAAATAAAACATTGTTTGGCTTGTTATTAGAATATTTTTAACAAGCACTTATTTTCTATGCAGGTTAAAAATAAACATTTTTGATTAATGTTAGCCCAATTTGTGAACTATATTGCATGATGTAGTATTATATCACACATTATTTCATCCACAAGTCTAGCTGGTTACAGTTTAATGTAGTGTACAAATGTTTAATACATTTTATATTGATACATGCTATATCTGTTATTATAAGAGATAAAATATTATGTAACTGTTTGTTTTCTAAATTTCAGGTTCATGAAGAATGCCAGCTCAATTATAGATGCTGTTACGTGGCAACAGTAGGTATTTTACCCTTTTTATCTCTATTTTCTATTCAATGAATGAAAACATGAACAAAAAGAAAGAAAAGTTAGCTGGAGTCTTCTCAAGGAAAGAACAACAAGTCAAATATTGCAACATTAAGTATTTTAAAGTGCCACTATGAACAATTAAGAAAAATTAAGAACAATTTTGCAAAAGAATTCCACCTGCCATTAGTATGACAAATCTTTTCAAGCATTTTCTACCAGATAATACTTGCCTCTACCTGAAGACATTTGTAATATTTCTTGAAAAAGACACATTCACCTTGTGCTCAGCCAAACCAAAAGTGACTGTGAGCAGTCATGAAGGTGAAGGTCAAGTCTAATTAGTAAAAGTTGTAAGAAATGGAAGGTGGAGGGGCTGTCAGTAAGACTTGGAAAATCACCACCCACAAGGTTAAAATCAAACCATATGCTTTGGGTCATTCCCTTTGTCTATTAGCCCGTTTCACACTCAAGGTCCAGATTCCAGTCCAACCAGGCTGCGTGACAGAAACTCTGACCTCTATAAAAGAAGCCAACCTAACAAAAATCGACCACATTAACATGTCTACAGCTCAGGTTTTATGCCATTGCAGCTGTCTGAAGTTCTTTTTAATTGGATATAGTAGAGAAACTCAGTAGTCAATATGGTCTCGACTAGATAAAGAGTTGGATTTGTTCATCTTCACTTGAGAGTTTACCCGGAAGTGTTATTTATGCTCTTAGTGATGAAACAGGGCAATTTTATCTCCATGGTGCATTTTCAGCAGCAAAGCAATTCAAAGCACTTCATATGATCAGAAGGAAAATAAAACAAACAAGCAAAAAATACAAAAAATAGAGGGGAAAGTAACAGAAAACATTGTCAGGTTGAAAAGCAGATTAAACTTTATGACATTTCAGTTTCTTTTCGGAGGTAACTCTAAACGAATTAGTTTCAGCCATGATTTACAGAAACTCTGTGTTTCAGCAGTTTTGCAGTTTTATGGAAGTTTGTTCCAGATTAAACTAACATAAAAACTAAGTGTTAGTTCTCTGGAGAAGCAGATTAGAGTGGGCAGTTTTCACACTTAAACTTGGGGTATGGAAAAATTTAGAAGAGTGTGACGCACAAAAAAAATCTAATTCATAAAGCCGTGCACACGCACGTGGCTGCACAGTTTTCCTTTATAAATCCTAACCCATGAATACATATGTAAGTTTGTATACATGCACAGAAATCTGCCAACACGTGAAACAATAACCATGGCAACGTCCTTGTTTGAAGCAGTTTAAGTATTTACAACAATAATAATGATTATTATATATTTTATTTAAAAGGTGCTTTGAGGACACATAATGTCACCTCACAAAAATAAAAATACAGTTACAATTTGAACAGTAGCGCGTTCAGCCAGGATTTAAAGACAGAGAAAATGTTACTTTGTAGGCGATGTCGTACCTCAAGATTATAAAACAACACAAATTATTTTGTCTTTGAAGGTTATTCTGTATGTATTTAGATATTTGAGAATCTTGGAAGGAGGAAATTTTAGAATTTTCCTTTAAATTTTTCTCTGTTAAGTTGGCCTGTATTTTCCTGTTTACTTGGATTGATGTTATCAGAAAACAGTTCTGTGAACTTTTTTTCTAGAGCCAGTGATGGTAAAAATAAAGCAGATTTGCAACTTTGTCATAAGTTCATTGCTGAGCAAGTCAAGAAGTGGAGGTTTTCTGTTTTTAAATTGCAAAATCTTTTTCAGACGACCTAGAAAGATTTTAGCATGCCAGGGTGAGGAAAAACACTGAATGAATAACCCCTCCTGCTGCACTTCATTAAAAAGAGACATGCTGGGTTGGAAAAAAGTGGGAATCACCACATAGACCAGAATGTTTGCTTATTATAATCTTTCAACAATCCTAGACCAGATTTTACAAGAACTGTGACACAATTAACTAACCTGGAGAAGAAAACATCTACTTAATTCTGTCTTTTTTTTTGTATTATTTGCTCACACCAGTTTAAAAATAAGAACATATTTATGGAAGCAATAAAAGGGTGCGGCCATTTATTGCTTTGCAATAAATGCAATTAAAGCAATCATTGTTTCAATCAGCTTTTTCCACATTTTTCATGTTACAACCACAAAATTTAATCTCTTTTTATTGCAACTTAATGGATTCAACCAAGTTGTTACATAAATGATCCCTTTTTTCAACATTGTTTGCAGTTATAAAAACTCATATGTTCTCAAGTATTCAACCCTCCTCTGTGTACGTCTTTTGAGATACAGTATAATTCTTGTTATAGTGTTTCAGAAATGAAACACCATTTATATAGTTGGGTTGTTTTTTTATCTTTCCTGAGATGCTAGTCTGTTTTTTATTCAGAGACAAACACTGTCAAATAAAAATAACTTTAAATTTAAATATACAGTGGGTTTAAATGATTTTAAAGTAATTTTATCTCCACCCATATTTCTATAAACTCTACTCAGATTCCCTTTCCCTGTGGACAAAAAAGATCTGCAGCTGAAAAATTTGAAGCAATAATAGTTATCCATTAATGCTTTCTCCAGTGTCTTTAAAATGTGTTTATAATCCTTCAGAATAAGTCTTTTTTTGCCAGGATTGTGACTTTAAGTGCTATACAGTTGGACCATACACTCTTTCCATTTTATGATGATAGATTAAAGACAATTTAGGGAGATTTCCACCACTTGGGATTCTGTTTCGTACCGTAACTGCTTCAAACTCTCCTCAACTTTATCCCTCTCTGTAGTGTTCTTTGGAGTTCATGATTTGGCTTATCTAATGTTCTCAAAAAAACTTCACTCCCCTTTAAAATAGTTGCTTTTACACTGAGATTAAATTGTGACTTGGTTTCATTTTATGTAATTTTGGTGCATCTAATATTTTTTCAAAACAGTCCTGAATATCCCTTAGTTTTTGTTGGTCTATCACATGAAATACCACAATGTATTTGTGTTTGTGTGTGTAACATGACAGCATGTAAAAAAAAAAAAAAAAAAAAAAAAAAAAGGTTAAAGGGAATGAAAACTTTTGCAGTGAATATTTTGTTCTTCGTTGCTTGTTTGCTCACTGTCTGGTAAGCAGTTTTTGTCCATTCCAAACTGCTGACACGTTTGGGAATTGAACCTGGAAGTTTAGATATTTGAAATAACACTTCTTCAGCAGTGGTATTTGTATTACCCTAAAAGCAGCAGTGTTGGGCTGTCCCCTCGGTCCACGCTGACAAACCTCAGCAGCTACATGATAGATTGCCATGAAGCTTTTTACAAACACGTACACTCCCCAGAGGTTGAATCCTAGTGTTGGTTCCATTACTTTTCCTCCAACAGTGCCATGAGGTTGACATTTGTGGTTTTAGACTAGCATATACTTCAATCAAACACTTAACTACACCCAGGCCCTCCAAGCATATATACACTCATCTCTCTTACCTACAGGGGTTGCTTCATGGTGAGAGATTTCCAACAGCCGAAAGTGTTAGATCTGGCAGCTAGCTGTGAAAATATGAGTGAGTAAAGCAAAGGAGACAAATTTACCCTTTTGCAGGAGAGTCGCTGTTTAGACGCCCCTGAGCAAAGCACATAATGTTAGCCTAACTGTTCCAGCTGTGATTTTTAGCAGCAGAAACATCTGTATGAAGCAACCATCCCACTGTTGAACCTTACCTTAACAAGAGGTGTACTAAAATGGACCTTAGCCTTAAACATGTAGTACTTCTTTTGTTTGTCACGTGAATCACTGCTCAAATTACATGTTTCTGAATGCGAATTGGATCCTATTGTTAAGTAAAGCGCTTTGAAATGAGATTGTTGTAAATTGGTGCTATAAAAAATATATTCAATTGAAGTGGATTGAAATGAATCACTAAAAATAATCACTTTTACTGTTTGCTGTGGATTAAAGTTTTAAAAAAAGGACACAAAAAAGCCTTGAGTTGCTTTACTTCTTGTAGACATGCTGCATCTTAGAGAGCTTTCGCTTTTTATTGCAGATGCACTATTAAAGAGATGGTAAAGAGTTGTGGCTTTCTAGCTCACACAGAGGGGCTGTACATTTCTTGGTGGTGTTCCTTTGGGGGATAATATATCCTTTTGTTGTTGGGTGATGATTCATTAGCTGGTAATAAGCCTCAGCTGCACAGTGGTACACAAGAGAACACGTCCTCCTCTCTGCATATCTGCCTTCCTAGTCACATCAGGTGGATATTTCTTGACACAACATGTCTTGCAAGTAGATTGTTCATGATTGTTCAAGTCACCTAATTGAGTGATCGCTTCACCACAGAAGGTAGTTAGAGTTTCTTTGCTCTGCTTGTTGGTTGTTTATTGTTTAGGTTCCCCATTAGCTGATCTTTAAAGCCAGCTACTCTTCCTGAGCTCCACCATTGAAAACACACAACATACAATAAAAATCACTGAAATATATGATGGATGACAAATTTTGCATATATATAGTAATTAATTACAGCTCAAAAAATTGCTTCCTTGTAAAGCATTTATTATCTGACATGGAGGGTGTTCTAACATCACATTGGAACAAAACAATCTTTACAACTATACAAATTTGGTGCCTGTGCCTGTTTAACTACTACTAGTAGTTTTATATACTTCATTTCAGCTTTGAGCACAAATCAGAGAAAAACATCGACAGAGAGAAACATTGACTTTATCTTTAAACCACTTTGCAACTAATTTGGCTGTATGATTTGAGTCAATGTTTGTAAGATCCATTTGTACTTGTGCTTTGACTCATTGGCTGATTCTTTGAGATGCTGATTCAATATTTCCACACCATCTTCTTTTCCATTGCCACATATCTTAAAGTGTGCCAGTCTTTCAAACCTCACACAACATGGTGCTGCCGTCCCTGTACTTCACAGTTAGGATGATGTTCTCAGGCTTCCAAGCTTTCCCATTTTCCCTGCAAATAAAATAATTATTATTATACCCAGTCACTTGACATATCTGCAAAACTCAATGTTTTTTGTTGTTGTGTTCATTTGCATACATAATAGTTCTTCAAAGAAAGTAAAAATAAGAAACTGTTATAAAAACACTTCCAGCTGATCCAATAAAAGAAAGGTTCAGCCTGATTTAATTTAAGACAGTGAGATTTTTTTTTTCTTTTTATACATTATAAGAGGATGTCTGGCTTCAACTACGTTTCCATTTTGGCTCTATTTTTTTCCGTCCTTGTTTGATTGCCTCATATCTGTTCCTGTGCCATATTTGTGTTTTAGGACAGCACTGGATTGTCAGTGATCCACCTTTGATGGCACTTTGGAGAGAGTTGTGTAAAGCAAGCTGACCAGGTGGATCTTTGTCTGTAAACATCCAGATACAGTGGTGTTCACTGTTACATTTTAGTGAATACCAACCAATAGAGTAGCACCACACGAGGATCTTTCTAAATGCTGCAGAAACAAAGGATGTGTCTTTGGTTCTCCTTCCACTGCCAAACTCAATAAACCAGCAATGATTTTGTCATTTCTGGTTAAAACACCAAGTCAGATGTTTTATATCCTCTTTTTAAAGCAATTTACTAACAACCATAAGTGTTAAGCTAAAACATGTCATCTTGAAATTTTAAAAACCAGTCACTTTTTTTTTCCGCTTTGTTCACATGTATGATGGGAATTTAATTTTTTTTTTCTCTGTGATCTGGCCTGAAGAATTATTGTGAGCGCTCTGGAAAGATGAAAGGATAGCCAAATAACTGGTATGACTTAATCCCTGCATTGTTTACAGTTTGAGGCCAGGAGCTTGGGGCCTTTCCACTGCTATGAGGAAAATTTCAATGAGTATAAGCTCAGATTGCAACACTGCCTCACCCTGCATGAACTAAATGCAGCTCTGTTCAAATTACTTTCACTCACCTGTTTGTCATTTCCACAGATTTTCCATGAGAGGTTTTGTAGATATTTGACAAGATTTTATTGTCTTGTTGTCTTTTTTACTTTGGCATTTAGGTTGAAATAGTTTCCCAGACCCTAATTAAATTATTTTTGGGGAAAAGAATTAAAGTATTATACTTGTAGCTTGTAGTACAGCTGAAATGAGCTGATCTATTTGCTTGCAATATGTTTCCGTAAATTTATGTAAATCACATCCTCTTAACAGTGATGTTTTTCTAATTTGTATTCAGTAAATACTTTTAACGTATAAACAAAAATTGAAACACACTTTGACTTTGGTGAATTGGACAGATGAAAAAGACAATTAGAAATATATTCTATGACAAATTCCCATTGCTCTTCAAAGTCAAATTTTCACATTCTGTCATATTTCACCAAACAGTGTGACTGTATTCATTCAAATTTGATATAATAGATCAACAGAGTTGTGAATATTTATGTAGGAAAGAAAAAGCTTATGTATTGAAATAGAAAAAAAGCTGCTTAACCTTGGAGTGATGCAGGAGTCTCCACCCGACCTGTGGGTCTTTGCAACTCCTCCAGAGTTACCACAGGCTTCTTGATTAATACTTCCCAGATCTGTCTTTTTAGGTAAAGAGACACTTCTTGACAGGAAGTTTAGTTTAGCCAAGCTTTTTCCATTTTTGTTGGATTGTTTGAATAAAAATAAAAATAAGCAGACTTAATAATTCTCTTGACTTGTAAAAGCATGTACATTGGAATCTATTTAAGGTTGCCAAAGTAAATTTAATTTAGTGAAAATCCACTGCACACTTGTAACATTTTTGTGAAAAACGTTGAAAACCATACTGCTTTTTCTTTACTTCTACTACTTATCCACTCCTATGTGTTGGTCTATAGAATCCCAGCATAATGCTTTGATGAGAAGCTGTAATGTTACACAATGTGAAAAAAGTTTAATGCATTTGCTAGGCATTGTATGTGCTGGTGTATCTTTATGGTATCTGAAATACGAACCACAGACTGAGCGTACTGCTCTCTTATTTTCTTTCCCTGAACTTTTGAAAGAGATTTTGGAATAGCTTTTGGTCTGCCCGCAGGGAAATCTTACACAGATCTTTGACTCTAACTATCAACAAAATCCACTCTCATCATGGTCTTTTAACATCATTCTTCATTGTCCTTTTTTCTTATGTCTTTATCTGTTTGCATACGAGATCACTGCAGATGTTATTCCGCATTGTTCATTCAGCAAAAATCCAGCACTTCCAGTTCCTCTGCAGATGCAGTCCAGCGTTTTGGCACGGAGCTGGACTGTCAAAGTGCTGCAGCAAAATTGACCGTGTCAGTTATGTCAGTGTCTGTTTATAGCAGTGAAGTTAACTGACATGTTACCATAACAACTTTAGGCCAATGAAAATGAGACTTCTTAGATTAGATTTTAAAGTGCTGCATCTGTGAAGTTGTGTAGTTTGTGCAGTTAGAACGTCACTGGTCAACCTTGTGAAATTTGTTTTTAATGCCACACTACACCAAACATGAAGAGCCAGCTAGAGGAATAAGCAGATAATGTTGCAGCCCTCATGCCCCCTGCTGTGCCGGGTAACCTGCAGTACGCTTAAAATTGTGGACAAGAACAGCCACAATTCAATACATAAATCAATAAGATATGTGTTTTTGTATATGTATATGTTAATTTAAACAATATTACAAAATAAATTTTCTGAATTCAATTCACCAATTGTTATTGAAAATATTGAAAATTAAGATATGATTTTGTTATTTCAGCATTTTATTGATGTTTCAATGGTTTCTGTGCATTATTATTACAAAATAATTTATACAGTCGTGATAAATTGGATTATACACCACTCGCCTGACTTTAACAGTGCTGTCCATACTCAATAATGGACACTATACTTTTTAGGAGCAAAAGCGATAATTTTAAATATAATTAAATTATAAAAGAATTTCTTAAATTTATCAGTATGTCATTCAAATTAGAAATAAATAAAGCAAAATTTCAGTGGGTGGGTCAAAAATGACTAATGTCATTTATTTTAAGTGCCGGTTAACCAGTCAGATGTTATTGTTGTTAACATTCTATTCATCCTAAGGTATATATTTATTTATTTATTTCTTGTCTCTTGGTGGAAAATTCATAGCTAATTGCATTTATCTTAATTGTATTTGAATTATCAGACAAATACATATGAATGTATATGTATGTCCATCTGTTATTTATTGATTGTGACACTTATGTAACACACTGTGAATGTATATATTGTCTGAATGTGTTGACCCAAAAAATATTCATTGTGAAAATTAAGCTAACAGTCATTATTTGTTGCTAGTCATTAAATAATCAATCAATCAAGTTTATTTTTGTATAGCACATTTCAGCACATTAAATTCTGCACAAGGCCTGAGGCAACAATGGGCCAGCTCTGCCAAATCACAATACCAAGCAATTTGTCCTTCTTGTTGTTAAATATATTATAAACATTTTTGCAAAGATGATTTGAATTTTTCGGAATAAATGTTTATAATCCAAAAGCTGAAAATTTGATCATTTTCCTTTACATGATATAAAATTATTTAACTAAATTTGGTATGATAATTGTGGAAATGAAGAGGATTGATACCAGAACCATTTTAAATAGTTATTAGAGTTGTAAAAATAATCCTGTAGTTGATTCATTAATTTCTAAGTGTGTTTCTTTGATCATGTTTTTTCTGTTTCTTGTCCAGTTATTTCATGGATGGCAGAGTGAAAAAAGCAGAGGACTTCCTAAAAACTCGTCTTTTGGACACACTGACAGAACAGATTGCTAAAGTCACCAAGGTACTGATGTTTCCTTTAAAATCCTAAAGAATTATTGTGGATTACATTTTCTCTGTATATGTAGTGTAAAATTCTGTGACGGACTTCAAGATTATACATCTATATTTTATTTTATTAATCTTGTGTTTTTTTGCATTTTATGCAAAATTTATTTTTTGTTTGTTTCAAATATTCATGAATATTTTCTTTAGTCAACTTTTAATTTCTGTAAATTAGATTTGCAGACCACGTCGAGTAGAGGATATGAAAAGATAATTCAATTTATTTATAAAACACCTCTTCTATTTCTTTGGAAACGTTATGGTCAACATGAGCCTCTATGCCAAATGTGCTGATTTACTAAAGAGAAACAGCTCAGAGCCTGAGGGAAATGAAGCAACCATTCCCAGCACCAACATTCATAACAGAATGTTGTTTCCAATATGGATCTCAACCTGGACCACATTTCACTATCTAAGAGCCGGAAGGATAAATTACGTTCCTTGGCTTAATAGAATAGAATAGAATAGAATAGAATAGAATAGAATAGAATAGAATAGAATAGAATAGAATAGAATAGAATAGAATGATCTTTACAGTGATTATACTGGGAAGCTCCTGGTATAAGCCATTTGTCTTCCCTTTTTGCCAGTCTTCATCACATAAAGACAGATTGAGAAGGAGTATACATACAAGTCATTTTTGTGCTTCATTTCATGCGAACATTCTTCATTACGAATATTATTAAGTCAAAATGTTTCACAGTCTTATTAACGTACATTAAAGTAAAAGTTACTTGGTTTTATTCCACCTGTGATTCGTTTTTACAAGTGTCTCTTATTTAACTTTAACTTGTTCTTTTACTCAGAACATGGTTAACTCCTTTTTCAGATAACTATAGATGCTTTGTGATTTCACAGCAAGACCTCCATCCAAAACCTTTGTTGTGTTCACCTGCATTTTGTCGGCTCTTTACAGGTTGTTAACACACACACTCCAGGGAAGAAGGTGTGGCTGGGTGGACTTGGACCAGCGTGGGCCGGTGGCACCAACAATCTCTCTGAGACGTATGCCGCAAGCTTCCTGTAAGTGGCATGATACAAAAAAAGTAATATTTATATTTTATTTTATTTTTACTTAGTGTATTTTACTTTCCAACTCACTTCCTAATATTCCTGTAATTTCCGTCCATTCCAGGTGGATGAACTCGCTGGGTGTGGCTGCTATGCAGGGCATTGATGTGGTTTTGCGGCACTCGTTCTTTGACTATGGATACACACATCTTGTGGATCAGAACTTTAACCCTTTACCTGTAAGTTTGTTTCAGCTACACAAGGATTAAACATAATGCGCACTGTTTGGCCTTTCATCACAACAACAGGAGCTGACCAAGCTGATCCCAGTAGTTCTCTGAAATGTTTCTGGGCAAATCCCAGTACTTTGGTAGCACCTCTGGCTCTTTCCCGTGGGAGCTATTAGCTGAGATGAAAGGCGTTTAGTGGCGATGAGTGGTCAGACGCGGGGGCAAAATGCCATGTAACCTAAGCCCTTTATCAGGAGCTCAGGACAGTGTCAGCGCTCCCCTCTACCTTCATCATAACTGTGCCTCTCTGTGTGGGACAGGCGGCCGCTGAGAGATCTGGAACATGAGACTCTGATATGCAGGGAGTTAGTCAAACAGCCTGCAACACTGTGTGGAGCTGAGGCAAGTTTTACTATGGTTTGGCCATGCAGGAAGAAAAATAAACTAAATATCTATGGCAGACATCTTTGATTTTTGGGGACACCACTTTAAAATGAGTCATTTTTACATCTTAGGATAAAACTAATCTATATTTAATCTATACAAAATATAATATTGTCTTTAAATCTTAGTTTAAACAGTGATTAAAAAATCTAATGGATTGACAGTCTTTGTCAACTGTTTTTGTGCTTTAGTCCTTAAAATCTTTATTGGCAATACCAAAAATCCCTTTAAAATTGCAGATGGTATTTTGGTATCTGTTAAATTTGACATATGTTTGATAGCTCAAGCAGGAGTCTGCTTGCTTTCCTCTAACTAAGATGTACCAATCAATCAAGATGGCCTCATTTTGCTTTGCTTCTTGTTTCCATTATTTTTCTGGGAATGTTGAGCTCCCGCTAGGATCACAATGCTTTTAACATTGCTGGATGTCTGATGGCTGTGCAAGCCTACCTGCTGAGAGAATTCACTGCAGGGCCAACCTGTCCTCTGTGTGGAAAATTTATGACTTAGCCCCTTCCCCTATAGGATGACTCCAGCATTGGTAGATTCTACTCAGAGCCCCCAGCCCATTAAAGGACTGAACACCTTCATCTTTTTTCCACACTTTCCTCCCCACTCTCTCTCTCTTCCTCTTTTCTTGTTCACCTCACTCTGTCTCAATCAAACTCCCTTTTTCCTGTTTTCTTTGTTGTTTTTCCTCCTCGTGGCCTGGCTATCTGTCTCCAGAGGTGGGTGGTAAGGTCTTTTTGCAGAGTGATGATGATCTAAGATATATTCCTTAAGGAGCAGCCATCTGCTGTATTGAAGAACATATTGCTCCTGTATGAAAAGAGGAAACAATATTTACTCTACAGTCGAAAGCAAGGAGGTGAAGGAATATAGTTGGCCTTTATAAAAGTATGCCTATCTAATTTTAATTTAAAATGTCTAAAATGATTGTGAATGCATTTTTTTTTTAAATCTATTTTAGAACAACGGTATTATTTAATGAAAGGAGAATCTAAAACATTACAAAGTCTGATATTAAATGCCCACATGGCTCTGAAATAATCTGTCTTTCTTTTACTTATTAAATTAAGATAGACTTTCTCCTACCTCACCAAGCTTAGCAATACAAAGTGCAACAACTTTTACTTAATGATTGACATCATGTTCACGCCTTCAGCTGATATCACGTTGGTATCTGCAGTAAGGCTTTTCTTGTGTAGAGCTTTTGTTCCAGCTTTGGCTGTGCCCACATTGCTTTCTCTCAGCTTTTTTAAAATTGTGTTTTGACTGGATTGCTTTGTCCTGGCTGCTCCTGTGCTTAATGTTTGTCTTTCTGTCTGTCTACGACGGGAGAGTCTGGGGAAGACTGGGAGACGGCAGGCAGTTTGACAAGAAAACAGCCAAACAGGCAAAATAAAGATTCAGCATGGAAAATATTTCTCACAACAATATCTTAATCATGTTAAATCTATTACTGTTTTGTCTGGCAATTAAGAGCAGCCGTGTAATAAAAATTATTCAATCTGCGGCTGTTATTTATTTTTGTTGTTGTCCATAAATTTTGAAAATAAAACGAAAGCAGAAAGTCTCCATTATGCATGATGTAATTACGATAGATCGTAGCTCTGACCGAGTATTCATCTATCAGTCCCTCTGGCCACTGTCAACAATATCCCGCTCTATACTGTGCTCTGCTTCTTCGATGCCTTGGCAGCAAATTAAGTTAAAGTCTGCGTGGAAAAAAGAAGCCCTTAAATGTTGCCATATGCAGGATTGCATGGGAACTTCCTGAGGAGCACATGTTGTTCTGAATCTCTTGAAGAGGTGTTGAGTCTGTGTAGTCTGTAGAGTGAGACACAGTATGGTGAACTTCTTATTAAGGATAACGCGAAACAGCAATTTATGATGCACCACAATAGTTTGTAAAAATGTGGTATTTAAGGCTGTTGGTTTGGCTTTACTTTTCATGTTGACTCATGTTTTCACATGTAGATGCTTTTCAAATGAAGTATTCATTGTCACTTTTCAAAACCAAACCTTTCTACGTGATCGCTAGAATTTCCTGGTAACCTGGAAGTTAAGGCAACATTTTTTTATTTTTCGTGAACCAGAGTTCAGCAGTAGCAGCTCATTTGCACATAAAATCACAGTATAAAGATCTGCCAATCAGAGTTCTTCAGATTTGGTAAAGCTTTGCCTGGCCGATACTGATTTATCTGATTTAAATTTGTCTTTAAAAACTACAATAAAAGAGCTGAATTCAAACATTCTTTGAGGCCATTTGTTGTGATTGGTCTCTAATTATTTTAAATAATAATATAATTAGAAAATATTTATATTGTTATATTTAGTTTTAAAATAAACTAAAATAATTATAGAGCTTAAACTAGCTTTAGTGTTATTTACTTGTGATTAGCACGACTAGCATGGTCAACTCCTCTGGCATTAGAAAATCAGCATTTATCATTTAGAGAACATTAATTACCTTAATCAACATTTTTTTCATTACTGTGCCTAGTCAAGCACTTTTCAATGTTTGGAAAAGTATTAAATTTATACATTTTTGACAACTAGAGGTGAGTCAAGCTGAAAGTTGTTTGATTCTAGTCACCAACTGGTTTCTCTGTGCATCTCTACTAAAATAAAGAAACAGAACTTACTGTGATCTGATGCAACATATGCATGCAAGAAACTCTGAAGACCCATTACATGTTCTAAAATTAAAAAAAAAAAAAAAAAAAAAAAGCAGATAAGCTTTTCAATGAAAATGAGCTTTCAATCTAGTTAACTCAAAGCTGACAAATAAAAGATTCCAGTAAGACAGCTTTATGTTTTTAAAAGTGCTGTATGGTTGTTGGTGGATTCATACTTGTGTTTCTAAAATAATTTTTTGCAAAATAAAGTTAATTGTGTGCTTCTCTTTGTGTCTTACTGGCCTGGCTCCTACAGGACTACTGGTTTTCGTTGGTCTTCAAGCGTCTGGTTGGTCCGAGGGTTTTAGCTGTCCGGGTAGCTGGACTCCAGAGGAAGCCCCAACCAGGGCGAGTCATTCGGGACAAGCTACGTATTTATGCCCACTGTACGAGCTACTACAAGTATGTACCAGAATTCCTTTGCATCATGGCCTGACAGCTTTTTTTTTGTTTGTTTGTTTTAATTCTAAGACTGTAACCTTTTGCAAAAATACAGCAATGCGTTGGGAATGTCCTTGAAGCTTTAGAACAATGCAGACTTTTGCAGTTAAAACAACCCCCAATGTCACTGTGCAAATACCCGAGGCTTATTGTCTGGTGGGGAAGAACAAAATCTCCTTTTCGCCCATTTGGCGTCCCATAAATAAGCAGTTCGTGGACACCAGCTCTTTCACAGCTCAGAGCCTATAAAACTTAACGGGTATCACTTATCAGGTGTGTGGGTTCTGTCTCCCTGTCGTCAAAGAGCCGCTGAAAGGTGTGTTAAGCCTTCATCCCGTCTCGGATTGGCTGGAGGGGGATATTTGAAGGGGTTGGGGGGAGGGACAATAAGGCCGTCTGTGCTGGGAGGAGATGAAGAGTGGCCATGGCCTGTTCAAGGTTATCGTCTAACCCAGGCCAGAGGCTGTCAGCACCAGGCTAGACTTACTCTACGGCCTTACTCTAGACATAGTTCACTTAGAGTTTGGAACATCTCAGGTAGAAATAGGTTACAATTACTCAGATAGAAGGATGATTACAAGTGCAGGCGGTTTTGACAGTTTTCAATTAGTTTGGGAGTAGAATGATGTTATGTGCACAAGTTCAAGACTCGTTTACTCGTGGCCAAACATTTAGGACTGAAAACTCTCCCGTTCACATGCAAAACCACTTTAGCTTCCAATAGTTCTGCCACTTTGAGGTTGTACACAGTCAGCATGTGGAGAAACCCTCGTTGTCTTGGTGGTTTGGCTGTACTGTAAATGTGTCCAGCCAGTGAGTGGATTGAAAAGTTTCTTAAGCATAGATGTTTGACTTCTCCTGCCCTTTTACCTCCCTTTAGTGGTTTGTGTGGCATATTTTTTCGTCTTTTTTCGTCTTTCTACTGACGCACAGACATCAAACAGAAAATGAGTTTATGTTTCTGGTTTGGTTCCTCAACGCTTGGGCCTAAGAGATCATTATCAATTTCTCCATCTAACCATTGGGTCCATCACTCGCTGCCCTGCTCCATGTTTCTTAGAAATGAGACTTTAAGACTTTAACCCAGAGCCAGACACGCTGAGTTCCCAGTCTTTTTTTTTTTTTTTTCTGTCTTCTGGTAAATATATTGAATGCTTGCTGTCTTGCAGGGTGATGAAATAAATGGTTCGCTCTGTGCCCAAAAGAAAGATAAACATTAAGTCAAAAACAAGTCTGCTGTAAGGATATGAGATTTTTTTTTTCTTTTAGGGAAGGGTTGTAACCACCAGACTATTTAGCCTTGACCCTGAACACCACGGCTGACATGTGGTATTCACTACAGCTGTGTTGTCTTTGTCATATCTGGGCCCTCATAAGATTTTATCATGTTTGTTTTATCTGTCTCGCTTAGTTATTTACCTTTAGCTAATATTCCTATCAAATTGTGTCCCTAGAGCAGGACTTAAACAGTGTTGTCTGTGTAACTCAAGAATTGTTGTCCTTTTTGTTAGAGCAGCCTCCATTTGACCCAGAACCAGACAAAAGCAGGTTTTTATATTAGATACTGTACAAACTGATTATACATTATTGTACTGAAATGTTAAAGATATCAAAATAAATGAAGGGAATGCAAAATGTAGAGTGGAAACCAGATATTCACTTACACTGTGTAACAAGACTTAACTATTCTTTTTTTCTTTTTCTGTTTTTGCAGTTTGACACAAAATCAGGGCAATTTATCCTTCTTGTCTTTCGTCTTTAGATCAGATAGAAAATCATTTTTGTTTGTTCAAGGTCTTTATTATGACAGAGACAATATTTTAGAGATCTTTTTCAATACTTTCTTGAAAGTCAGAAGTTTACAAATGTTAACTCAACTATGTGTTTTAACTATTTGAGGAATCCCTGATGATGATGTCGTGGCTTTGTAGCTTCTGGTAGGTTGATTAGCAGCTTTGGAGTGAAATGGAAGCAAAACACATATTTTTGGTCAACAACTCAAACTCAGATTACAGTTTGTAAACAATAATAGCCACTATTATCATCACTGAAGTATGAGGATGACAACGTTGTGTCATCAGCCTTGAAATTCAATCTTGAGCACAAATTTTTCTGTCAAATGACAGATAATCCATAGTGTGCCATCATATTAGTTACCAAGTTTTTATAAATAACAAAACGAATGCTGATCTCAGTCCCATAGAAAACTTGTGGGCAGAGCAGAAAAGTTGTGTTTGAGCAAGTTGGCCTGCAAACTACCAGATCTGTCAGGAGAAATGTGCCGAATTCTGCACAAACACTTATATATACTAAAAATATAAGAAACGTAATAAAATGTAAGAAAACTAATAAAACAATATAAATATATGTCATTTATCTCATAGACATAATTCACTAACTGACCAAAGCCAGAAAAGGTTTAGTTTGATTTGATGTCAGACAGTGAGAAAACAAGGTAATGTGTCCTTTAATATGGTGTATGTAAATATCTGGTTTCCTCTTCACCTGTTAAACATACTTTACCTTTCTTTCTACATTTTCTGAAAGTTTTTTGATCGAGATGAGATGAATGAGGTGTGCTTTTAATCTATCATTTTGTCATAGAAGTATCAAAGACTTCCCTCTCTTTGTATTTATCATTACTAATAGAAAGCCTAATTCATAACGGCATTGTAATATAGAAAATGCTCAGTAGCAGATGTGAAGAGGAGTATGTTTTATTTTCATGCCAAGAGGCATTTCAGTGCTAAATCAAAGTAATACTGTGCTTTATCTTTTGTGGGATCAGTCCTAACTACATGAGAGGCTCCATTACAATCTACATCATCAATCTACATCGGTCGAGGAAGAAAATCAAGCTAGCAGGGACGTTACGGAACAGGACCGTCCATCAGTACCTACTCCAACCCCACGGCGAGGGTGGACTCAGAGCCAGGTTGAAATTTGCCTTTTTCTTTGTTTCTATTTATTTAAAAACAGCTACTTATTTACCCCTAATGATGTGATTTCAGATTCCGACAATAAAAGGTAATTATTTTGTGCAGTGGTCTAAAAGGCGTAGAGCTGAGGAGTCAGGAATATTGGAATTTTATAAGCAGTTTTTATAAGGTGCTAAACACAGACCCTTTACAAAGTTGCATTAGATTAATTCAGTTTTAAGACCATCGGTTGTGCTGAGCCAGCAGGCTGGGTGAGTAGCGCTCCACAAAACATGTAAATACACATCTAGATTCTCCGTTTTTCCCTTCTGCTCTCTATCAATTGTCTTCTGTTGGGGCTTTAATGGTATTACACGGAAATGTTCCCAGTACATATCCATTCACAAGGTTAAATAAAGTTCAGTTCAGATTATTTTTGCAGCACCAACTGACAACAAAAGTAATCTCAGGATACGTACGGAGAAAGTTCAATTCAAATATACCGAGGCAATCCTTTTCGATCCTGGCATAATCCATTTCAGTTATTCCAGTGTGTTTTTAATCTGTTTTCCTTCTCGAGTTCCAACTTAAATTCAATAATATATTTTTCATTTAACTGCTGTCTGTTTAACCTCCCAGCGCTGATTTGGTCTTTTTTTTTTTAATCAATGACTTATTTTCAGTTGGTATAATAATCCCACATAATTCTAATTTCCTCAAAATGTTTCTTGAAATAAAATCATTATAGTTTTAGTCTCATGCTCTCTACCCTAAGTCACCTGGTCTGTTGTTTTTTGACTTTGATTTAAGCCCAAAATCCTGGGATAACAGCCTAATGACTCACAACTGTGGATGTGTGAGATTGTCTTTGAAGCATACGATACCTGCATATGGCCTTAATGGAGGCTGACACATAAACCTGGAGAACAGCGTAATGATGAAGGATGTTTTTAGTGTTTGAACAACATCGCAAGGCAATTAAAAGGCGAGGCAGCTAATGATGTCCCATTATCTGTCCTTAAAGTGCTGTCTTTTACCACAGGCACTGCATGAGAATTTAATGATCAATTCAACAGCACCAGCAGATGTCTATAAATTTGCCTTTGTGGTACTTTTTAAAGTGTTTAGACTAATGCATGTCAAGGGGCAACTTTGAGCAGGTCAGTTTGACTAGCAAATTCTCATTGGAGAGCAAATTCGATTTGAAATTTCATTTAATTTGGTTGGTCCTTGTAAAAACTACCTCCAGACTGCCAGTTTTTATTTCTATTGCATTATAAACTTTACAACGTCAGTAACTGAACCACATTTAAGAAAAGCTTTGATTTTTTTTAAACTAACAATGCTGTGAACTAAAGGAACAATGCTTCAAAAAACAAAACAAAAAAACAAAAAAAGACCAGCAAATAAAGCTAATCCTAAATTATGTAGTTAATGTTTTATAGATAAAGATACATTACAAACAAACACAAAGCCTTACCTGATTGCTGTTGGATTGTTGGAATTCAATAAATGGTTTTACCTTAATTTATTGAGTGCTATTTTCTCTATTTTACGAGTATGCATAACAAATATCATGAAAATGTTCTGCCAAATAAACATATTTCCATTCAAGTGAGACTGAATGCGCTTTTAAGTTTAAATAAAGTTTTTTATCCAAAGAGTACAAAGAATACCCATAATCTAAAGTGCTTAAAATGTTTACCAAAAGCCATTTTTATAGGACAAGATAGAAAAATACATTTAAACTCAATTTTAATTTTTTTTCTAAAATTAAATGTTTATTTTGGTGCTGATTTATAATCTACTATTAATTATTTTTAAACTACTTATGCCAAGCAGTTAAAAAATGATCTGCTATTGAAACTTTTAGGTTTTATCTGCGCTACTATGCTACAAAATTGTAACAGCAGCGCCCCCAAGTGTTTAACTTTTGGAATCAGCGTTTCAACTAAAAGTTGATGCAATTTATCTTCCTCTTTAGCCTTTCACATACATTTTACATTTGCTGGTATTATGTGTCAGAAGGCAGCTGGGAAAGACTTACAAAACCATCCCTGATGGCCCTCAGAGGGCTAGACAGAAACATTCACACTACATACCAAACAATGAAGATCACTCATTTAACGGCTACAGTGTCCTGTACAAGTAATCCTTATTTTTAAAGACCGCACTCTTCAACAGAAAGAAAGCAAATATTAGTCTGTCAAATAGCAAAGGTTGAAAAACAAAAGTCCATTTGATTTTTATTGATTTTTATTGATTCCCCTGAGTGCACCCAGTGGGATCGTTTGTAGCGCTGATCGCTATAAACAATCAGCGTTTATGATCTGTCTGATGCGATATTGAAATTTTCTGGAAAGCTCAATTTTGGGTTTTGGTTAGCTGTAAAATGAAGTAGAATGAAATCCTGAAATATATAACTGTGTGTAATGAGTTTCACTTTCTAAATTAAAATATAGTGATAAATGAAATATTTGATCGTATTTTAATATACTGAGATGCCCCAGTGAAATCTATTTAAAATTCTAGTATTGTAAAATTTCAGTTCTGGCTATCAGTGTTTCCTGTGGCTATGTTCATTTCTAAAGGGTGTAGAACAGTCTGCTCCTTGAAATAAATAAGGACTCTGTTTTTCTATTCTTTTTACAGACATGTACAGCTGAATGGGGAGAAGCTCCTCATGGGCAACGATGAGACATTCCCAGAGCTGAAGCCTAAAATTCTACGGGCTGGCCGGACAATAGCTATGCCTCCAATGACCATAGGGTTTTATGTCATCAAAAACATTAACGCATACGCCTGTCGGAGATAACGACGACTCTTCATTCCGAAAGCACAGAAGACTACATGAGTTTCCTGGATGCAAAGCTTAAGAACCAAATCACCAGAGGAGACGGCGTTGTCCTTCTCGAGGACAGCTGAACAGAGCAGAGATTTGGAAACACCCTTGCTGGAAAACAGCCGACTAAGAATGAGATTATTATTTTTGTGGGAATATTTAAACCGCTCTTCCCAGTTTCAAATAAACCTCACATTCTCTCCTCTGTTCCAACGAAGTCTTTCTCACTATGATGCATGTGAAGGACTTCACTGCTGAACACGTTGTCTTTTCGCCAATAGCTCCTCAAGAGGTGCACAATTTTACGTGGTAAGTTATTGTTTTTGGACTGTGACACTTTCATTTTGTGGCGCACAAAATGGCAAAATTAGAAACATTGTTTGGGCTGATGTTTTCTTGTCTTTAATTGTCCTTCTCTCCCAGACTTTCAGTTGCTGAAAGAAAAAAAAAAACACAAATACAATATTTATCACAGAGAAAACTGTGGTGTAGCTAACTTTTGTGCATTTCTAAGCTTTTTAAATGAATTTGATAAAGCTACTGATGTGTCTACTAAAAGCATTTTTTCCCCTTTGTTTTGAAGAGGCTTACATTGGAAGTGTGGGGTTTTAACACTTTGATTATTTTGTCATCTTTGTTTCCATATTTTCTTTTATCTGGATAAGATACATTCGATATCAGTGAAGTTGTTCCAGTATTTCGAGGAAAATCTACAGAACAGTATAAAATACACTTGAAACTGGTTTTACTTAAAAGCATCTTAACTCCCATTTTTTTTCAGGTACAGTTTTTAAGCCTTTTCATTTAATGTTATATCCGATAATCCTTACTATTTTAATGCTGCTAGGTCACTTTTGTATGGATTATATCCTTGTACAGATATACAGTCATATATTTTTAGAGTATGTATTGTACATAAAAAATATAATGGAGATTTAAGCTTAATATGTTAGATTCAGTATGCAATTAATTTATGATAAAAGTCTATTTCTAATATTGAATGTCCAGTTCTATTTTTGTTTTCATATTCAGTTTTTTTGTAAAACTGTAAATGTTGTCCTGCAAAACCATTAATATGCTTTAACTTTTTCATCATTTGTCACTTACAAACCTCAAATGCCAAAGTTATTTAATAAATTAGAATATCACTTCTAATGAGGCTCATTGAATATGCTTTTCACTAGACCCACATCTCTGTTAAATGTCTGGTGTGATATTTTAATCCTAAATGTAACTAAAAGCAGAAAAATCACAATAAATAGACTTAAAAACATCAGTTTTAGTGTTTTAGTTCAGTTTTATTGTTTTAGTGAAATGAGCAAATTTTCAATATTCTAATTTATTGAAACTAGATCATATGGCTGTGTTTTATTATATTTTTATGTTGTAAACAAACAAAAAGATAATCGCAAATTTGGGGGGAAAAAAATTGGTACCTGTTTCGCATTTGTTTACGTGTGCATTTGTCTTCAACTACTTACTTTCTGCTTATTTTTGGTTATCCAATAACCAAAAATAAGCACGGAAACCAGATTAGCAGAGTTGCATGAGAGGTTGTGGGTGTTGTTTTATAACCCCACCATTCATAAAACTTAACAGGTTTAACTCTGATCATCCTGTAGTCCAGTGACGTGCGGTGAGGTTCATAGCTGGTGAGGCACTGACGTCATCAGAATCAGATTTGCAAATAGATGCATAGATTGACAGCAGTTTACAGGTTATGTTTCACTTCTGCATCCTTACACATACAAACTGTAGCTCACAAAACACACATTTCCTTAAAAAGCAAAATTATTATTATATTATTATTATTGTAATATATCGCTGCACTTGACTTGCTTCCCGAATCGTTTAGCCTAGCTCGCTGTCACTTACTCGGCAGTTGAGGAGTGAACAAGACGAACGTCTGGGATCTTGAGCGCCCCCTGCCATGAGGCAAGAGAACTGCCTGCCTCACCTCGAACCTGTTCTCTGCCGTTTATAATCGCTCATTACACGAAACACGTTACACAAACACAGTTGGTGACAAAAAGCACTGTACATTATATACATAAGCTAAATTATTGGAAATAAGTTCACATATTAAATTAGTTTAAACCATTTTATTGACGCCGTACAGCAACATGCTCTCTCCGCTTAGCAGCCAGCGCAGAGCCAGGGGTTGCGCAATCCAAGGTGAGGCAGAGCTCGCTGCTGCCTCACCGGCATCGCTTCCAAGCATTTGAATGGGAAAATAAGAAAATTCAGCGATTTTGAACAAATAAAAATCGAAATTGGTGAAGCTACATGAAAAATAAATATTTTTTAGTACAAACCACCGGATGAATATAACAATTTAAATTACTTTATGATTATATATTTTCTTTCTTTCCATGATGGCTGGTGAGGCACTGCCTCACCTGCCTCCCCTGACCGCACGTCACTGCTGTAGTCTCCATTCCTTGTTATGCTGTTTACTGAACAGCATCTATACTGAGTTTAAAATACATAATGGGAGAATCTACTTACTTGGTTTTTTAAAGCATTTGGTAGCATTGGAATTCATTTACAGGCAAACAAGTAAATACAGTTGAACGCATATGCACACCACACTTTTCAGATATTTACTTGCAAAAATAAATCCATGCATTATGTTGAAATGCATGGATTTCATGATTACAACATAATGCAATTAGGAGTTACATTGCATATATATATATATATATATGTATAAATTCCAAATAAATGCATTGAAGTTTGTGATAATACACGACAGAATGTGAAAAAGTTTATGTATGGTGAGATATCCATTGAGAAAGAATTAGTATTGACCTGAGAAGATGCTAGTGGTCTAATGATAAATTTATCTTGAATGTTTTCACCAGCGTATTTCAATGTTGAGTCTGTATTTATCAGACTAAAACCATTCTCTCATTTATTCCTCCAAGCTTAGCAATAAGTTCAAAACACAATAAAAGTTTAACAAGATCTGGTTCAGTGTTCAGAAATGTTAAATAGAAATATTATTTGCCTCTGAATGTGTTTATACGTAATGTAGAGATGTATATATTTCTTTTGGAGAGCATTATTTTAATATGGAAAGTGTCCCTGTATTATTATTATTTTTTTGTTAAAAATAAAAGTTTACATTGCTATTAAAAACCCACAGAGCATGGTTTGTGTTCATCGCACATTCCGGTCGATTCCACCTGCTGTAGATGAACATCAAACACTGGAAAAGATCAGACTGTGCTGAACTTTCCCTGTAAACATGAGTCAAAGGAATGAAGAAAAAGAAAGGTTTTAATTTATATCCACACAGGAGCACAAGAGAGCAGATAAACCCTCCCCGAGGGAGATAATAAATACGAACTGTCACTTTCTTGCAGCATCCTTTCATGAAGTTTTTAAGTTGCTGTTTTTGACTCACTCACTCACTCACTCCTACAAAGTGCTACATGCTACGGCCCCAGATGTGGGAGCAGCTGGGACTAGCCTTTGTAGTGGTGTCTTGTCACTGTATGAGGCGGCTGCTGATGGGAACCACGGATCCAGGACGGGCTCAAACGGCAGACTCAGACAAGCTAAACCTGAACCACACATGGCTTACAGTCGGCTGATGCACAGATAACCAGGATTCGCTTGATGCTTTTGCGTTTGATGGATCTTCGGTTTCTTCTCTGGAAGCCCGGCGGTACAAAAATTTCCACGCTAGTGATTCCTGTGCTGACGTTTGATGCCTGTGTGCTGTTAGCACAAAGAGGCCATGATCCAAAGCATGTACCTTTATTTACATTTTGTTTTAGATTTCATAAACTTGAAATTGGCTCCTGCTTTTATGTAAGGAGCGGAAGTGGTTTGTGTTTTTTTTTTCTTTTTCCCCAGAAATAGCCTTTCCTTCACATGTGGTTCACTTTAAACAAGCTCACTCTTTTGACAAGCAAAAGTCAAAGCAGGCTTGTTAACACTTGGCCATATTCCTGCATAATGGTACTCGTTATGCTGTTGGCCATATACAACTGCTGATTTGGACGAACAGTCACATTTATTAATTTTAGATCCCAGCGACAGAAAATAGACTTTAAGTGAAGAACTGGACTATCATTAGGGGATATCTACTAATTCTTATTTTACAAAAATTATATGCAATTCACAAGATTTCTATTGTATTCTGAATCTCTGAACAGAAATCAGTGAAGCATTTTGATTGGGTTGATGTGAACAATGGGGCCTAAGTACAGCTATTGAGCCGCCTCGCGATTCACCGTTTCCACTCACTGAATCTAACTGCGATCTGATTTAGGAAGACTTGTGCCGTGCCTCGCCACTTGTGCGTGACAGCGTCTCCACAGTGGAGGTAGCTGTTGCTCAGGCCCAGCTAACACTGTTTATGTGCAGGGATCCATTTTGAGGCATGCAAGGCCCCCCCACACTGTCAGCAAACATTGAGGATTTCATGATGTTTACTCTGTATACACAGGAGTCAGCCTAAATAAGATCGTCATGAACTCCAGGTCTCCAGAAAACTGATGGACTAGATTAGACTTTGGCCCGCAATGTCCCAAATCCCAGCATTTGGGACCATTTCGACCCAAGCAGGGTTAATAAAACATAAATATTTATGCTGCTTTGCTTCACTCAGAGGCCTAGCGCACAGTCTGTGCAGAATATTATGATAAAAGGCAGATTTGTTGAAGTCGACAGAGGTTTCTCTGAGAAGCGGCCTGGTGTTTCAATCATTTCTGTTAGTAAGTCCTGCCTACAGTTTTCAAGCGTCTCAGTGGGTAGGCAGCTCCAGGGTGCTTTTTTAAAATTTTATTTTATTTTTTTTTTACTCTGTTTATTTTTGCGATAGATATAAGACTAAATAATGACTGCAAACTCTCCTATAACTTGGAGTTTGGCCATGTTCAGATTTAAACTTGTGTTAAATGGGTGTCAGTGCACATCTTTCACCATCTGAAGTGGCTCTGATTAATCTAAAATGAAATTCAGTTGTTAAATGAAGAAGGGGATTTTAAAATAACTGTTATGGTTATAGGATCATAATGTCTTATACCTTTTAACACCAGCTGGTCAGCAAAATGCAGACAAGAGCTCTAACCTGGTACAATGCATCTCTCCGTTTTTAGGTTAATGTAGATTATGCTCTGTCCCTGTTTACTGTAAATAAACAAATACAAAACATCAATTGATGTTTATCAGCTGGATTTCATTCTCAGAAGACATCAGTCAAGAAAAGAAAACCAAAAAAAAAATGCAGTTTCAAATAGATAGAAACACGAATTCAGACAATAAATCAATTTGCCCTTCTGGCCTCAATCACATTAGAACAGCTGGGAGGTCTCACAACAAACAGAGGCTCTGAAGATTTAGGGTTTTTTTTTTTTTTTTTTTTTTTTTTATGTAGCTCGTTATACCAAGTTATTTGCGCTATGCTAACATTATTTCCAAATCAGTTAGGCAGACAGAGCTCTCTTTCAACATATAGACTTGAATATTGGCTCAGAGCTCATACCCCAACTTTCGTCACAAAAACCAAAGGGCAAGACCCCTACTAATCTAAATCTAAATCTTGACGCTGCATACCACAAATATCACATTATTATTTCAAACTCTCAGTCCGTCATGTGCTCCACTTCATTCATCGGCGCATGACTTTTTCCTGCCTCGGTGATCATCGGGCTCCTGGAAGAATAGTTCACTGAAAAGAGGGGCTCAAGAGCTGGTCTATGGCAGGCCCTCGTGACATATAATCAAACCACGTGCTACAGTACAGCCTTATCCTAAATTGTTTTAAATTAACTTCTTTCCTCACAACTCTACACAAAAACACCCCATTATGACAATGCCAAAAAAAAAAAATGTTTGAGATTTTGCACTATCAACTGTGGGACCTCATATTGACAGATGTGTGCTTGTCCAAATCAAGTCCAGTCAACTTAACTGGCCGCAGGTGGACTCTGTTGAAAGACCTCAAGAATATCAATTTAAGATTAATATTAAGCAAAGCCTGTGAATACTCATGCACATGTGATTTTTTTTTTCTTATAAATTTGCAAAAACACTCAAAATGTTTTCCCATACTGTCATAGATTTGTGCATCAAAGTATTTGAAATAAACTTTACTGAACAAGCTGTGCTCACTACTCATCAAAGAATAACCAAACTTTCTGTTCACTAACCCCTACAACAATTTTATTCAAAAAAGTCTCCTTTTTAACAAGACCTATACATTTTTGGGACTATGTGTGTGACTATTTCTGCATAAGCCTGGTTGCATGCCTGTTTTGTATGCCAAGAAAGAAGCAGATGAAAGAAGAAATGTTCAGATCAAACTGGGCGACTTATCCGCAGCAGTTGTCTTGGAATAAAACCAGCATGTTAGCTATTTATTTTTGCCCGCATAAACTGATGACTATCATGAATCCGTCAACATCAAAGTTAACACTGAAAACTGTTTGACCTAGACCCTGCAGTGAAAACAGATGAACTATGAATTGGTATTTCAGCCTTGATTGTTCACAGCATGCAAAAACATCTGCCTGGAACAGAACTAAAAAAAAAAAAAAAAAAAAAAAAAAAAAAAACTTTATGAATTAGTTATCAGTCAAAAAAAGACTTATGAAAGAGATGAAAGCAAAATCCCAAACTAAAATCTATACTTGATATTTAAGGCAATCTAATTATTAGATGAGCTGCTACTGTTAGTTAATTCAATGCAAGAAAAAAATCTAGAGGGTGCCTGATAACTTTTAAAGTGCAAAAAAGTAAGCATGTGTATTTTATATTTAACTAGACCTACCACATTATAACATTTTTTTTTTCAGATTCAGCATGAATATATTTATGAACAACTATTGCGAGTCTTAAAGTCTTTAAATTCACTTTAAAACGCAAATATCTGCTCTGAGACGCAGATAATGGCCGAATGATTATGTGATAAGTGGACTTGCCTTAAACAAATTTCTTGGCAGAGTCGTGGCTGCAGTCACATGACTGCGTTGCGCTTCGGTCGAAAAGTACGGAAGGAAGCAATGAACACAAGCTGTACCTGCAGAGAAAAAAGCAGAAGAAAACTGGACTTTTCAACAGCAGAAAAGGACGGCGATGCAGAGATTATTCCGAGAACTGAGCTGAGAACCCAGAGTGAGTCCATGTGAGATCAACTAAAAGTTTCTGTTGGAGCAAAATGTCAGGGAGAAGTTAATGAATGGAGGATGTTCGCGTGTTGTAGTAAGATTTGATGTAAAACTTGACAGATTGGGCCATACAAGCGCTTCGTATGTAACATCGCTATGCTTTTTTTGGCATACAAAGAGATGAGTAAAAAAACGCACATGATGTGTGCTTGATGGGAAACTGCGAACCTTCATCTCAGTCAATAGCAGAACAAGGTAAAAATCAACAGTTGTGGTCTCACTGCTTGTTGACATGCCTGTCTAATGAGTCAGCACAGATGATTGTTTTTCACTGGAGTTTTCTGTTACTCTGCAGACTGTGTGACTTAAGTTCCAAGCACTTCATTGGTAAGTTTGGCTTTTGCAGTGTTGAAATTTAACTGCATAATCCTAAAGTTCAAAATGAATAAGTAGATTGAATTTAATGTTTGCGGGGTTTACAGAAGTGATGATGTGTAACTCTCTATATAGAGACGCTTTTTGCATATTTTCATTGGTATTTTTAGGATTTATCTTCCTTGATGAGCTCCTCTTTAAGGTTTGACGGCCTTATTACCATTACCCTCACAATTTGGGTCCCTTTACAGATCCTACATCTTGGTCAAAAACATGTATTTTTAAGATGCATTCTTTTCTGCTTATTTTTAAATAATAACATAGAAAATGCTTAATATTGTTAATGTAGTTTTTTATTATTATTTTATTTTTGTTACAGACCAAAAACTGGACTTTTAACAAAACAACACCAAAGAAAATTGGCATTTTCTTTTCACTAAAAAACATATGTTTTTTTTTATTATTATTCATTTTGTTTGTTTTGGTTTCTTCTCTTCATGTTCTTCCTGCTATCTTTTTTCCCACAATGTAGAAATTAAAAAAAGAAATAGCAAAAATTTCATTGATGTTTCCCTTTTTTTTTTTGTTTTTCAGTGTAGCATCCTTTTCTGAATATTTGACGGGAAGACGTTTCTGGTCCAGATGAAGTGCTTGTTGATAGCCAGCGAGAGCGCCGAGGTCCTCTTCCACTGGAGTGACCGCGAATATCGCCAGAATATCCAGGAGAAGTATGGGGTCTCTCAGGAGGAAGGCGAGGGGGTACGGAGGAGGAGGACAATAAATCCTTCTTATTTAATTGCTTCTAGTGAAGGCTTAAAATTACTCATTTGTTTTATTTCCAATTCTTCTTTTCAGCTTCCTGCCTTTGAAGACATCTTGAGCACTTTGTTTGCTCCCATCATTATCTCCTGCAGCACCTTGGAGGACAGCTACACCTCCTTCACCACTGAGAACAACCACATCTACGTCCTACACCAGGTAATATCCGCCCATCCTCCATCCTTCATGACACAGTTACATAAAAAAATGATATCGGCTCTGCCCTGTGAACTTCCATGCTCTGATTCTGGAATATTGGACAGTAGAAAGCACTTATGCCGCAGTGACGTGAATGAATGCCTCTCTTTTAGCGAGGCGTTACGTTTGTCATGTGAGTGGAGTTAAAGAGTCAAGCCAGGCTTTGTCCCCCTGTGGCACATGATCGGGTCGCACCGTCAAAACGTAGCGCCATTTTCAGAGAACTCCAAAGCAGCTCTCAGTTTTGCATTGTCTTTTGCACATGGAGCAAAAACCTAATGGAGCTGCGTTGTGCTCCTGCAGTTCGACGAGTGTCTCTACATCGCCGTGAACGGGGACGGCGAAGAAAAGGAGGACGACCTGAGGAGAAAATTGTACGTGCTGAAAAAGATGGTGGAGGTCATGTTCGGCATGGTCACGCTCAGTGGGAACCTCCTGAGGAGAGAGTAAGAACGTCCGGCCTCTTTCACGTGCGCTGTGGACTGTGTTAGGGTGGGTGTGTGGCCGACGCCTGATCCATTTGGTTCCCCTTCAGACTGCGGCCTCAGGACACGGAGCAGAGAGCGAGGCTCTGGAAGTATCTGCAGAGCCTGCTGGAGACCTACAGCCTCCTCCGGGAGAACGACCAGAGCTTCTTAGTGGAGGTGGAATTCTTTTTGCTTCTTAAGTACCAGGGCCAGAAGGGGATAAACGAACCATAACTTCAGACCTGGAATGTGGGATTTTTTTGCCATTGTGAATGCAGCTAAGCTAAGCCTTGATCAGACCTGTCTGAGCAGTTGGTCTGATTAGTAAATAAAGGTTTCTACTAGCTGGAGCAAATCCAGGATTCTTTAAATTCATTCATTTCTAAAAGAAAGTGTCTTTTCCCTCACCTGAAATGATCCTTATTTATTTATTTATATATTTTTTTCTTTTTACATTACTTTAAACAGCAAACATATCTGAATTTCATCTAGATTGTTACTCAAAGCATCATTAGTTTTCACACAGAACTTGAAGTAGAAAATATTTTTTTTCATTGTTTCATACATATTTAGGATTATTACTCCACCTTTCTAAAAGATTTTAAAACTATTCTTTAATTGCGATTGCTTTTCTGTACATCTTTACTTCATAATTTTGGTGGATTAAATTACATGAAAAAAAAAATTAATTATACAAATTAGTAAAATGTCATTTGAAATGCCAATTAATTTTGCCTGCTAATTGAGCATAAAATGCCCACACCCTTATGCTACCTCCACCATGTTTTATTTATTTATTTTTATTTATGTATTCTGGACTGGTATTTCAAAAAAATGTTAAGGAAAGACAAATAATATAAGATCTAAAATTGGTGATGATATTAATCAACATAAGCAATAAATAAAAACAAATACACATAATTATAAAATCCAGACAAATAAATAATAAACAGTTATTACAATAAGTTAAACTGGCCACTGTAATACAGTGAAGGCATAAACAACCTATAAAAGTCTATCTTTATCACAAGGCATTTAGTGCTTTTTCCTGTATCTTATGTATTAACTTTTCACTAAAAATAATCTCCAATATGCGATCATCTAAATGAATGCTGGTAAATTTTTTTTTTTGGAGTCAAAAACTTGACTCCCCTTTTTTGTTTGTGCAGAAGAAAACTTAACTTCACCTAACAGTTTCTTTCCGTGAGAAATAAATTGAATTCCAGTCGTTTCATTTCCTCCGTCTCTCAGGCGGTGGAGCGCTTGATTCACCCGCAGCTCTGTGAGCTGTGCATAGAGTTCCTGGAGCGCCGCCTGGTCCAGCAGCTCAACAGCAGTGTGGAGCGAGCAGGAGAGGAGGTTCTGCACGCCTTCGTCCTCGTTCACACCAAGCTGCTCGCTTTCTACTCCAGGTTCATGCTTTCATTGAAAACGTCCCATTTTTTATTTTTTTCATACCCTGTGCAATTTACTGCTGCCGACTTTTATGTTTGGATTTTGATTTATTTACATATTTGCCAACCCTCTGCTTCTCTCACTGCAGCCGCAATGCCAGCATCCTCTCCCCCTCAGACCTGCTGGCCCTCATCGTCATGGCACAAAATATGTATCCCAGCAATGTAGATCTGGACGACATGAGTCCAGAGGTATTGAATGGCCTACAATTTCTCAAACAGCTGCTTATTTCTGCTGTTTTCTTTTTTTTTTCTTCACCATTTTCTCTTCCTCTGTGAAGGATACTGAGAGCACATCCGGTTCTGGCCCTGAAAATTTCTATACACCAGAACCTTCCCCCTCCAGTAGAAGCTCCAGTAGCTCAGGTGAGTTATTGAGTAAAGTGATTTTACTTGTGC